>NW_027069385.1:0-77500 GCF_037157495.1 Lathamus discolor
CCCCTCCGGGGCTCACTTATTGAGCCAGATGACAGCGTTGAGGTCCAGGTGGTTGGTGGGCTCATCCAGCATCAGCAGCGTCGGCTCCATGAACAAGGCGCTGGGGGGGGGGACACGGACACCAGCGCCATTGATGGATGGGGCCTGGCGGTGTTTGTGCACCCCCCCCCCCCCACAATGTCCCCCCCCACCACCATTGTCACTCACCGGGCCAGGGACACCCGCATCCGCCACCCCCCGGAGAACTTCCTGGTGGCTCTGTTCTGCATCTCCGGGTTGAAGCCCAGCCCGGCCAGGATGCGCCGGGGCTTTGGCCTCCGCCGCGGCGCGCCGATGGCTCGCAGCTCCTCATACACCTGCATTGGGGCCCGGCGTGACCCAAGGGGGGGTCCCCATTGTTTTGTGTCCCCCCCATCCAATGACCCCCAAGGGGTGCCGGTACCTTCTCGAGGCGCTCGGCGGCCGCGTCCTCCCCACGCTCCAGCAGCGCCTGCAGCCCGATTCTCCTCCTCCAGCAGCCGGAGCCGTTTGGTGTCGGCCTTGAGCACCGCCTGCACCGCTGGGGTTGTCGTCGGCCACCACCTCTGGGGACAGCGAGGGGGGGGTTAGGGGCGTTTTGGGGGCGTTTTGGGCTGTTTTGGGGGTGCTTTCAGGGTCATTTGGGGGTGTTTCAGGGGTGTTTTGGGGGTGTTTCAGGGGTGTTTTGGGTTGTTTTGGGGGTGCTTTCAGGGTCATTTGGGGGTGTTTCAGGGGTGTTTTGGGGGTGTTTCAGGGGTGTTTTTGGGGTGTTTTGGGCTGGTTTGGTTGTGCTTTCAGGGTCATTTTGGGTTTTTTGGGGGTGTTTCAGGGTGTTTTATGGGCTCTTTTAGGGGTATTTTGGGCTGTTTGGGGGGTGTTTTAGGGGTGTTTTGGGGGTGCTTTTGGGGTGTTTCGGGAGTGCTTTCAGAGTAGTTTTGGGTGTTTTGGGGGTGTTTTAGGGGTGTTTCAGGGGCTCTTTTTAGGGTATTTTGGGCTGTTTGGGGGTGTTTTAGGGGTGTTTTGGGGGTGCTTTTGGGATGTTTTGGGAGTGCTTTCAGGGTAGTTTTGGGTGTTTTAGGGGTGTTTTAGGGGTGTTTTGGGTGTTTCAGAGGTGTTTGGAGAATGTTTTCGGGTGTGTTGGGTGGTTTTTGGGGTGTTTTGGGAGTGCTTTCAGGGTCATTTTGGGTTTTTTGGGGGTGTTTCAGGGGTGTTTTAGGGGCTCTTTTAGGGGTATTTTGGGCTGTTTGGGGGTGTTTTAGGGTGTTTTGGGGGTGCTTTTGGGATGTTTTGGGAGTGCTTTCAGGGTAGTTTGGGTGTTTTAGGGGTGTTTTTAGGGGTGTTTTAAGGGTGCTTTAAGGGTGTTTTGGGGGTGTTTCAGAGGTGTTTGGAGAATGTTTTAGGGGTGTGTTGGGGTGGTTTTTGGGGTGATTTTGTGGTGTTTTGGGGGTGTTTTGGGGGTGCTTTCAGTGTCCTTTTGGTGTGTTTTTGGGGCCGTTTTAGGGGTGCCTTGGGGTATTTTTTTGGGGGTGCCAGGCCGCAGCCCCCCGCACCCACCTTGCTCGCAGAGCAGCACGTCGATGTTGGGGGGGATGCTCAGCGCCCGGTTCGCGATGTGCTTTCAGCAGCGTCGTCTTCCCTTTGCTGGGGGCAAAGGAGAGCTTCGAGGCTGCCATTGACCCCCATACCCCCCCCCAATAGGGCACCCTAATTGGGGGGCACCCACCCGTTGGTCCCACGAGGCCGTAGCGGCGCCCGGCCACGATGTAGAGGTCGGCGTTGACGTAAAGCTCCTTGCCATGGGCGGAGATGCTGAACTTCTCCAGCTGGGATAGGGAGGGATGGGGGGATCAGGCCTCTGACCCCCCCCCAGCCCAGCACCCCCCTTTCCCAGTGCAATGGTATGGCCAAAAGGCTTCTTTTCCCCAGTACAATGGGGGGCTCCAGGTCCCCCACCCCTTGCCCAGTGGCAATGAACGGGGCCAGTTCCCCCCTTTCCCAGTACATTCGTGCCACCCAGCTTCCCCTTCCCACTTTATTAACCCAACCCCCCATTCCCCCCAAATAGAATGGTTTCACCCCGATCCTCCCATTCCCATGGCACATACCAGGTCCCCCCCTTCCCCATATCCATAGTGTGCTCCATTCACCCCCCCTTTCCCATTACCCGCTCCAAGCCGGGCTTATACCACTTCTTCCCCCGGGGGGGCGGTACGGACACGGGACGTACCACCCCATGGAAGGGGGGGTCGGCACCCCCTGAGCGGATTTTGGGGTGATTTAGGGCGGTTTTGGGGCCCACCTTGATGTCGGAGGCGTTCTCCAGCATGGCCTGGCGCGAGGAGAGCTCGGCCTGGGACACGGAGAAGTCCTCCTCGCCCGCCGCTGCCGCTGCCTTGATGGTGGCGACCTGGCGCTCGTACTCCATCTTTGGGGGGGGGAGAAGGGGGCGTGGTCAACGTTAAGCCACGCCCCATCCCCCCCACGTAGCCCCGCCCCTTTGGTACCCAGGCCCCGCCCCCTTTACCTGCTTCTTCATCTCTTCTTCTCCTTCTTGCTGACGCGGGCGTCGGGCTCTGCCTTCCTCCCCTCCTCCTCCTCCTCGGGCTGCAGCAGGGGACACCCCCCCAGCCCCACATCAGCCCCACATCAACCCCACAGCATCCGGGGGCGCGGGGGGGGGGCTCCGTCCTTCCACTCATCCCAAGGCACTCACGGGTTCGTTGCCCTTCTGGGCTCTTCGGCCTCATCTTCCTCATCCTCATCCCGCAGGGCTGTGAACTTGTTCTGGCGGGGGGGGGGGCCATGACACAATGTAGGGGGATGCGGCTGTTTAACCCCCACCAAAGAGGGGGACACCCCCCCTCACCTTCCTGCCTTTGGGCCTTGTATCCTCATCGGAGCCTTCGGCCTCATCCTCACTGGGGGCTTTTCCCTGCAGGAAAAGAGGATTGAGAGACCAAAATGTGGGGGACCCCCCCGTCCATGGGGTGCCCCATCCCCACCACGTCCTTCACCTGCCGCTTGCTCTTGGTCTTCTCGTTCTTCCGGCTCTTCCTCTTCTTCTCCCACTCCTCTTCCTCCTGCTGGAGCCACCGGAATCAGGGATACGCAGGACCCAGGCTTTGGGGTGCCCCTTGGGCAGCCCTGTCCCCCCCCCCCCCCACCTTGTGGCTTTTGCCCTTGCCAGGCCGCGGCGCTGCCTCCTCCTTCCTCTTTCTCCTCCTCCTCCTCCTCGTCCTCGCTCTGCTCTTGATTCAGCGCCGCAAAGACCGTTGCCACCCTGGGGGGGCAGGGGGGGATATCCCAAAGCGTTCCCTTCCCCTTCCCAACATTCCGAAGGATCCCAGTTTTCCGCCTCCCCCCCACTAAACTTTAGGGCTTTTCCCTCATTCTCCCACTTATTTTGGCATCCCCCCCCCCCCCCCCCCGCTCACCTTTCTCCTCCTCCCCCCTTTCCTGGGCGCCGGGGCTGTTGGGGGAGATGAAGGGGATGGAATCAATGCGGGATCACGGAGCTCCCAGCCCAGCGCTTCCCAATGGGATGCTCCGGGGAAGGGGGGTGACCCCGAGCCGGCCTCACCTTCCTCCTCCTCCTCCTCCTCGCTGTCAGCAGCCGCCAGCTCCTGCAGGCGCCGGCTCAGCTCCAGCTCCTCGGGCTCCGGCTCGGCTCCCGGCCGCCGCCGCTCTTTCCTCCGCTCCTTTTTCCTCCGGGAAGCCTAGGGAAAGGGGGGGGGGTTGGACCAACCCCTCATTAACCCCCCTTTACTCACCCCCATCCCCACCCCATTCATTAGGGCTCAGTCACCGCCACCCCCTGGTGTTATGGAACCTGCTGGGGCGGCGCCTCCTTGTCCGGGGCCGGGGGGGGCTCGGCGGGCGCCGCTTTCTCGTCCTCCACCAGCTCCTCGAAGAACTGGGGGGGGGCAAAGGGAAGGGTTGGGGGGTGCTGGTGCAGGGGGCAGAGGGGATGGAGCAAGGAGGGGGAGGGGCGGGGCGGTGCTCACCGACTTCTTGCCTCGCCGGTCCTTCCGGCCCTTCTTGACCGGCTGGTCTGGGGGGGGAAGGGGGAAGGGGAAGGGAAGGGGAAGGGAAAGGGGAAAGGAAGAGAAGGGGAAGGGAAGGGAAAGGGGAAGTGAAGGGGAAGGGGAAGGGAAGGGGAGAGAAGGGAAAGGGAAGGGGAAGGGGAAGGGAAGGGGAAGGGGAAGGGAAGGGGAAGGGAAGGGAAAGGGGAAGGGAAGGGAAAGGGAAGAGGAAGAGAAGGGAAAGGAAGGGAAGAGGAAGAGAAGAGAAACGGAAGGGAAAGAGGAAGGGAAGGGAAGAGAAGGGAAAGGGAGGGGAAGGAAGGGAGGGAAGAGAAGGGAAAGGGAAGGGGAAGGGGGAGGCAAGGGAAGGGGGAGGGAAATGGAAGAAAACAGAAGAAAAAAGGAAAGAAAAGGTGAGGGAAAGGGAAGGGGAAGGAAGGAGAACGAAAAGGGAAGAAAAGAGAAAGGAAAGGGAACGAAAGGGAAGAAAAAAGGAAAAGAAAAGGAAGTAAAAGGGAAGGGAAAGGGAGGCTCAAGCACCCAGAGCCCCCCCCCGGCTGCCCCCCATGAGCCCCCCATGCCCTCGGGGACCCGGTGTCCGCCTCCCACCGCCCCAGCAGCGCAGCCGGGACCCCCCTAAGGGGTTCATTGCCCCCCCAAGAGTTAATTCCCCACTTCCAAGCATTACCCCCCCCCCCCGGGTTCATCCCATGATCCAAGGTGGATACCCCCATTCCAAACGGAATCCCCCACCCAAGGCCTCAACTCCCCCCCTCCGGTTCCGGTTCCGGTTCCGGTTCCGGTTCCGGTCCCGGCGCTCACCCGGGCCCTCGCCGTCCCCCCGCCATTCCTCCTGCTTGGCCGCCGCCGGCCCGCGCTCCCTTCGGCATGGCCGGGCGCCGCGCACTGCGCTTGCGCGGACACAGGACACTCGCCTAGAGCGTCCGCCGCCGCGCCGGCCCGGGATGGAGCTGCTTTCGATTGGCTCGTTGGAGGCAAAGCCCCGCCTACTAACCTCGTTGTTCTGTCTCCAATTGGTTCCCCTCGCTAAGTCATCCTCCTATTGGTTCGCTCTTCCCCACCGGGCCTCAGTGGTGGTGGGCGCCTCCTCCCATTGGCTGTCATCCTTCCGCTCTCTCCCCGCTGTGATTGCTGAGGGAGGCCCCGCCCCTCACGTCACGTCCCATCATGCCCCGCAAGCGGCCGTTCAGCGCCAAGAGGAAGAAGCAGCAGCTCCGCGACCGGCGGGAACGGAGGCGGGGCGGTGACGAGGGGGCGGGGCCCGGGGGGGCGGGGTCCGGTGGGGGGAGGGGAGGGGGGAGCGGGGCCTTGGGGGGGGGTGCAGCGGGACCGGGGAGGGGGGGAGCGGGGACCGGTGGGGGGGGGGGGAGAGCGAGGTCCGGTGGGGGGAGGGGGGAGCGGGGTCCGGGGGGGCGGGGGGGAGCGGGGCCTTGGGGGTGGGGCAGCGGGGACCGGTGGGGGGGGGGGAGAGCGGGGACCGGGGGGGGGAGGGGGGAGCGGGGCCGTGGGGGGGGGGGCAGCGGGGACCGGGGAGGGGGGGAGGAGA
This sequence comes from Lathamus discolor, assembly GCF_037157495.1. Lineage (NCBI taxonomy): Eukaryota > Metazoa > Chordata > Aves > Psittaciformes > Psittacidae > Lathamus > Lathamus discolor. The sequence continues at coordinate 5,608 of NW_027069385.1, forward strand.
GCGGGGACCGGGGGGGGGAGGGGGGAGCGGGCCGTGGGGGGGGGCAGCGGGGACCGGTGGGGGGGGGAGGAGAGCGGGGCTCGGGGTTGGGGGCGGGAAGAGCGGGTCCGGGCCTGCCCTGACCGCGGTTCCGTGGCCGCAGACACCCCGGCCCCAGCGGGCTCGGGCCCGGGCAGCCGCAGCGGGAGCCGAGATGAGGCGGCAGCGATGCGGCCGCCGCTGACGCAGGGGATCCGGTTCCCCCCCCGCGCCGCCACGACCCCGGCAGGTTCCGGTTGCAGCTGGGGGGGCCGCGGGCAGAGGCCCTGGCGCGGCGGCGGCGGCGGGCGCAGGAGGAGCTGCTGGAGCCGCTGCCCGAGAGCGCCCTGGAGCTGGACCCCGACCTCATCTACGGGCCCGGTGAGGGGCCGGGACCCGAGAGAAGGGGGCAAGGGGGGGGGTTTAGGGGTGAGAAGAGGGAGGAGACGCGGCCGGGGGGGGAGATCCCACCCGGAGGAGCCGGTGGGACCCAGGTCTCCCGGTGCCAGGCCTGGACTTCCCCCGGCGGCCGCCCTGGAGCTTCGCCATGAGCCCCGAGGAGCTGCGCGCGCGGGAGGGAAGCGGCTTTCGGGGCCTTCCTGAGCGCCCTGCAGGAGAACCAGCGCCCCACGGAGGGGGGCACCGAGGGTGAAGATGATGGAGGGGACGTGGCCCCCTTTGAGCACAACCTGGAGGTGAGGGGGGGCACCCATGGGTGCTGGCGGGGGGGTGCACAGAGGTGTTAAGGGTAACGGCATCGCCGTGTTTCCGTCTCTAGACGTGGCGGCAGCTGTGGCGGGTGCTGGAGATGTCCGATGTCATCCTGCTCATCACTGACGCCCGGCACCCAGTGAGTTGTGGGGAGCGCCCCACACATGTGGGGTGGGGGGCACCTCTGTGTGCAGGTCATGGTTTAGCACCCACCACCCCCGCCATGGCAGGCTCTGAACGTGCCCCCCGCGCTGGCCACCCACATCACGCGGGAGCTGGGCAAGGGGCTCATCCTCATCCTCAACAAAGTGGACCTCACCTCCCCGGCCGTGGCCACCGCCTGGAGCCACCTCCTGCGCCGCCGCTTCCCCACCGCCCGCGTCGTCCCCTTCACCTCCGCCCCCCGGCGGGGCCCCACGCCCGGTAGGGACCCAGCGCTCGGGTCGGGTTCTGGGGGGGACACAGGGGGTGGCCCGGGTGCCCTCACCCCCCCCCCTTTTCTCTCTTGACCCCCCTAAAGGGCTGCAGCGGAGGCAGAGGAGGGGAGGAGGCTGGAGCCGGGCTGTGGGACCCCGGCAGCTGCTGGAGGCCTGTGAGAGCATCGTGGGGGGAGAAGGTGAGCGGGGCACCCATGGGTGTTGGGGAGGGGGGGGAAGGGGGTGAACGCACCAAGTCGCCCTTTTGGTGGTGGTTGAAAGGGTTCTTTGTGCCCCATGGGTGCTGGTTGGGTTTTCCTCTGTCCCCCTTGGGTGCCTCTCCATCCCCCTGCGTTGCTTTGCAGTGGACCTGAGCAGCTGGCGAGCGCGGCTGGACCGGGCGGAAGCGGCGGCAGCACGAGGGGAGGAGGAGGAGGATGAAGAGCAGCAGGAAGAGGTGGGAGATGCCGGGAGGAAGAGGAGGAGGACGGCGACGAGGAAGGAGCCATGGGGGCCCCTCGGCAGTGGGAGCGCTACCGGCACGGGGTCCTCACCTTGGGCTGCGTCGGTGAGGGGTGGGGCTTAGTGGAGATGGGCCAATGGGAGGGTGGGGTTCAGCCAGGGGCGGGGCCTAATGGGGAGGGGGCGTGGCTTCCATTAGGATGCTATAACGGGTGGAGCCTTGGCCTTAGGGGGGTTGCTGGCAGGGAATGGGTTGGGGGCTCTGGTCCTGGAGGGGGGAGCATGACCTGATCCCCCCCTGCTCCCCGCAGGGCTGCCCAACGCAGGGAAGTCGTCGGTGCTGAACGCCCTGGTGGGCCGCAGCGCCGTGAGCGTGTCGCGGGCCCCCGGCCGCACCCGCTACTTCCAGACCCATTTCCTCACCCCCCGCGTCCGCCTCTGCGACTGCCCCGGCCTCGTCTTCCCCTCCCGGGCCCCCCCGGCTCTGCAGGTGGGTCCCAGCTCCATTTCCCCCCCCACCTTGCTCTTGATTTCCGCAACCCCCCCCCCAAGTTAAGCTGTTGTTGTATTGCCCCCAAGGTGCTGGCTGGTGTCTACCCCATCTCCCAGCTGCAGGAGCCCTACTCGGCTGTGGGGTACTTGGCCTCTCGCATCCCACTGCCGCCTCTCCTCCAGCTGCGGCCCCCCAGTTCTGCAGGAGGTTGGACAGCCTGGGACATCTGTGAAGGTAAGTGGCTTTTGGGGTGAATCATGTAAAAATCAGGCTTGTTTCTTGTTGGTAATGAGGGGTTTTGGGGGTCTTTGCTCAGCATGGGCAGAGAAACGAGGTTACAAGACAGCGAAGGCAGCTCGGAACGACGTGGTACCGGGCAGCCAACAGCATCCTAAGGCTGGCAGCTGAGGGGCGACTCCGGCTCTGCCTGCGACCCCCTGGCTACGCTGCCCAGAAGGGTGAGTATCCCCCAAAACCCTCGTGGGTGTTCTGGGGGGGGGGGGGGGGGTGTTTGTCAGCCAATGAGGGGCCTGGAATCAGGTTTTGTGGGGGTTGTTTTGTGGCTGCTGGGGCCAATCACGGGCTTTGTGTCGTCCCCCCCCCCCCCCCAGACCTGTGGGAGCAGCACCCGGAGACGGCGGCGCTGGCGGCGCTGCAGGAGCGGGGGGACCCGGGGGTCCAGGGCTCGGCCCCCCCTGAGGAGGGCTCAAGCTCGGAGGAGGAGGAGTGTGACAGCGAGGAGGGGGCGGAGCCTGGGGAGGCCACGCCTCCCACCAGCACAGCAGCCAATCCCTTCGCTCTGCTGGGAGAGGATGAGTGTTAGGCCCGCCCCGTGTTGTGAAGCTGATACCATATATGGAATAAAGGGAGGTTTATTTCTGCAACCGGTGTTTTCTGATTGGTCAGAGGGGGCTGCAGGGACCAATCCGTGCTCACGGCGCCGCTCTGTTGCCAGGTAGGCTTTCTTGCTGGTCTCCTGGGATATCCCAGCACCTGTTAGCCCCACCCAACCTCCCCTATATGGCTTCAACCCCGCCCCTCACCCCACGGCTCCACCCCTCACCGACCTGGGGGGCGTGGCCTGCTCCAGGGGGCGTGGCTCCGCGCAGAGGTAGCGCCGGTGGCGGCCGCAGCTCCGGCAGCGCAGAACCGTGCGGGGCTGCCCCCGGCCTGCGGGACGGACCCGGGGAGGGGGGGGTATCCAGGTCACCCCCATCCCCATCCACACACCCCCCCCCCCCCAGACCCCCGGACGCACCTCGCAGGCGCAGGCAGCCCCCAGCGCCGGGCAGCAGCAGCGAGCAGCAGCGGCGGCACACGGCCGCGCTTCACCGAGGGGGCCCTGCGGGGTTGGGGGGGGGGGTGGTGGGGGTCAGGGGCCCTGCTATGGGTCCCCTGCACCCCATAGGGTGCCCCCCCCCCCCCAATCCGTTGTCCCGTTCCTCACAGGCGCAGGACGAGGCGACGCGCGGTCCCTCGCTGGATGCTGCAGTAGAAGCGGGCGAGCGCAGGGCTGTGCGGGAGCACCCAATGGGCGGCCTGGGGGGGGGGGGGGGAATCAGGGCTACGGCCCCCTCCTGCCCCATAGGGACCGCTCTTGTGCCCCATAGAGCGCCCCATAGAGCCCCCCGCCCGCCCCCATAGGGCCCCCCTCCCACCTGGAACAGGAAGCTGAGCCGCTGCAGCACCTCGCGGTCCTTCACCGCCGCCGCCATCGCGCTCCCGATTGGATGCGACCCCTCCCGGTGGGCGGGGACGACGCTCCCCATTGGCTGGCTTCGAGAAGGGGGTGGGTCCTCCACGGGAGGGTGGCTGGGTGGGTGGGAGGAGGGGGAGGGTGGTTACTTCCGGCGCTGGGAGGAATCGTCACTTCCGGCGCTGGGCCCGGCGTGGAGGGGAGCGACGGTGAGTGGGGGCTGGGGGGGGGGCCGGGACCCGCTATAGGGACCCCTATAGGGAACCCCGATAGGGACCTGCTGTAAGGATCCCCTATAGGGACCTGCTATAGGAGCCCCCTATAGCGACCCCGCCATAGGGAACCCCATATAGGGACCTTGCTATAGGCACCTGCTGTAAGGATCCCCCTATAGGGACCTGCTATAGGAGCCCCCTATAGCGACCCCGCCATAGGGACCCCATATAGGGACCTTGCTATAGGCACTGCTGGAAGGATCCCCTATAGGTACCTGCTATAGGAGCCCCCTATAGCGAGCCCGCCATAGGGACCTGTTATAGGGACCTTGCTATAGGCACCTGCTGGAAGGATCCCCTATAGGTACCTGCTATAGGAACCCCCTTATAGCAACCCTGCCATAGGGACCCCATATAGGGACCTTACTATAGGCACCTGCTGTAAGGACCCCCTATAGAGACCCCAGAACAGCCTCTCCCTGTGGGGTGCCCCCCTGAGGACTCCTTTCCTATAGGGACTCCCCCTGTAGGATCCCATATACGGCTCCTCCCTAAAGAGGATCCACTTTCGGGCTCCTTGTCTATAGGAACACCCCATAGGGACTCATCCCTATCGGTATTCCTTAGACAGCCTTTCCTAGGAGAGCTCCCTATAGGAACCACCATAAGGGACGCGGAGAGGCCCTATAGGGGCCTTCCCTATAGCGACCTACTCGAGGGACCACCTATAGAAGCTCCCCTATTGGTCCTTCGCCACCACGTTCCCCTTTTAACCAAATTCCCTTGTTTTCCCCCCAGAAAGCACTGGTGAAGACAACGTCATTCCTTCTTTGGTGACCACATTTTCCCCTATAGTCTCCCCATCCCTTCCACCACCACGTTCCCCCTTTTAACCAAATTCCCTTCTTTTCCCCCCAGAAAGCACCGGTGAAGATGCCGTCATCCCCTTGCCCAAACTGACGTTGTTCTCCCCCAGAACCCCTCTTTGGTGCCCACCTTTCCTGCTGGGATCCCCATCCCTCCCCACCGCCACGTTCCCCTTTTAACCAAATTCCCTTCTTTTCCCCCCAGAAAGCACTGGTGTAGACAACGTCATTCCCTTCTTTGGTGACCACATTTTCCCCCTATAGTCTCCCATCCCTTACCACCGCCACGTTCCCCTTTTAACCAAATTCCCTTCTTTTCCCCCCAGAAAGGAGGGGTGAAGATGCCGTCATCCCCTTGCCCAAACTGACGTCGTTCTCCCCCAGAACCCCTCTTTGGTGCCCACCTTTCCTGCTGCGATGCCCATCCCTCCCTACCGCCACATTCCTCTTTTAACCAAATTCCCTTGTTTTCCCCCCAGAAAGCACTGGTGAAGACGACGTCATTCCCCTCTTTGGTGACCACAGTTTTCCCCTATAGTCTCCCCATCCCTTCCCACCGCCACATTCCCCTTTTAACCAAATTCCCTTCTTTTCCCCCAGAAAGCACCGGTGAAGATGCCGTCATCCCCTTGCCCAAACTGACGTCTTTCTACCCAAAACCCCTCTTTGGCGCCCGCCTTTCCTGCTGCGATGCCCATCCCTCCCCACCGCCACATTCCCCTTTTAACCAAATTCCCTTCTTTTCCCCCCAGAAAGCACCGGTGAAGATGCCGTCATCCCCTTGCCCAAACTGACGTCTTTCTACCCCAAAACCCCTCTTGGTGCCCACCTTTCCTGCTGCGATGCCCATCCCTCCCCACTGCCACATTCCCCTTTTAACCAAATTCCCTTGTTTTCCCCCCAGACAGGAGGGGTGAAGATGCCGTCATCCCCTTGCCCAAACTGACGTCCTTCTACCCCCAAAACCCCTCTTTGGTGCCCGCCTTTCCTGCTGCGATGCCCATCCCTTCCCACTGCCACGTTCCCATTTTAACTGAATTCCCTTCTTTTCCCCCAGAAAGCACTGGTGAAGACAATGTCATTCCCTTCTTTGGTGACCACATTTTCCCCTATAGTCTCCCCATCCCTTCCCACCACCACGTTCCCTTTTACCAAATTCCTTCTTTTCCCCCCAGAAAGCACCGGTGAAGATGCCGTCATCCCCTTGCCCAAACTGACGTCTTTCTACCCTAAAACCCCCTCTTTGGCGCCCACCTTTCCTGCTGCGATGCCCATCCCTCCCCACCGCCACATTCCCCTTTTAACCAAATTCCCTTGTTTTCCCCCCAGAAAGCACTGGTGAAGAGGATGTCATTCTCCTCTTTGTTGACCACATTTTCCCTATAGTCTCCCCATCCCTTCCCACCGCCACATTCCCCATTTTAACCAAATTCCCTTCTTTTCCCCCCAGAAAGCACCGGTGAAGATGCCGTCATCCCCTTGCCCAAACTGACGTCGTTCTCCCCCAAAACCCCTCTTTGGCGCCCCGCCTTTCCTGCCGGCATCGCCGCCATGTCCTGCTCCGACCCCTTGGAGACGCTGCGGGTGGAAGCCAGCTGCTCCGTGTGCCTGGAATACCTGCGGGACCCCGTCCTCCTCGAGTGCGGCCACAACTTCTGCCGCGCCTGCATCACGCGCTGGTGGGCAGAGCTGGCGCGGGACTTCCCCTGCCCCGTCTGCCGCAAGACCTCCCGGCGCCGCGCCCTCCGCCCCAACCGCCAGCTCGGCAACATGGTGGAGGCGGCGCGGCAGCTCCGCGGCACCGGCACCAAGCGCAAGGCCCCCGACGGCGGCCCGCTGCCAGACCCACGGCCAGGCCCTGGCGCGCTTCTGCCGCGACGACCAAGCCCCCGTCTGCCTCCTCTGCCAGATCTCCCACGCGCACCGGGCCCACGTCCTCGTGCCCCTCGAGGCGGCCGCCAGGGAGTACAAGGTGATGATGGGGCAGGGGGGGTCCATGTTATCCCAGTCCCCATCTTCAGCCCCAAATTCCCCCCCTGAGGCTGTTTCTGGAGGGGTTTTAGATTCCATTTTATCCCAATCCCTGTTTTCAGCCCCAAACTCCCTCCCTGAGGCTGTTTCTGAAGGGGTTTTGGGCTCCATTTTATCCCAATCCCCATTTTCAGCCCCAAACTCCTCCCTGAGGCTGTTTCTGGAGGGGTTTTAGATTCCCTTTTATCCCAATCCCCATTTTCAGCCCCAAACTCCCTCCCTGAGGCTGTTTCTGGAGGGTTTTGGGCTCCATTTTATCCCAATCCCATTTTCAGCCCAAACTCCCTCCCTGAGGCTGTTTCTGGAGGGGTTTTGGGATGCAGCTCATCCCTGTTTCATTTCCCAGCCCCTCCTGATGGGATTGAGCCCAAATTCCCTTCCTGTGGCTGCTTTTGGAGGAGATTTGGGAACCAGTTGGTTGCTGATTCCATTTTGAGCCCCAAGGTTAACAAGGAAGGGAATTGGGCGCTCCCTTGTCCTGGTAGAGAAGGGATGCAGGGATGGAGAAAGGACCCAGAAACAGAGCAGGGACTTGAGGGTAGAGGAGGGATGCAGGGATGGAGAAAGGACCCAGAAACAGAGCAGGGACTTGAGGGTAGAGGAGGGATGCAGGGATGGAGGAGGGATGCAGGGATGGAGAAGGGATACAGGGATGGAGAAAGGACCCAGAAACAGAGCAGGGACTTGAGGATGGAGGAGGGATGCAGGGATGGAGGAGGGATGCAGGGATGGAGGAGGGATGCAGGGATGGAGAAAAGACCCAGAAACAGAGCAGGGGACTTGAGGATAGAGAAGGATTCAGGGATGGAGGAAGGGTTCAGGGATGGAGAAGGGCTTTGGGGCTGGGTTTGGGCTTCGGAGCAGGAGGATCCCACCCTATCCCAGCCCATCCCACTCCTCTCCCTGGGCAGGAGAAGCTGCAGCGCTGCCTGGAGCCGCTGGAGCAGAAGCTGGAAGCGCTGAGCGGCTGCCGCGCGCGCGAGGAGCAGAAGCCGGCCCAGCTGAAGGTGGGTGATGGCCGATGACGGGGGGGGACCCCGTTGGGACCGGCTCCCGGTGCTGATCCCGTTATCGCAGAGGTTGGTGTCCGGGCGGCGGGACCGCATCGCGCAGGAGTTCGAGGAGCTGCGGGCGCTGCTGGCGCAGGAGGAGCGGCTGCTGCTGCGGCGCCTGGAGGACGAGGAGCAGGAGATCCTGGAGCGGCTCCAGGCCAACCTGGAGCGCCTGGAAGAGCAGCACCGCGGCCTCGCCGCCCTCGTATCCCAGCTCCAGGAGAAGTGCCTGCAGCCGGGAGCCGAGATGCTCCGGGTGAGCAGGGAATGGGGATGGAGTGGAGTGAGCGGTGGCGATGGGATGGGGTTGGGCTTGGGGATGGTATCCCTGGGGATGGGATTGGGTTTGGGGCTGGAATCACTACAAGGGGTAGATTGATTTTGGGGGATGGGATTCCTAGGGATGGGATTGGGTTTGGGGCTGGAATCACTGAAAGGGGTAGGATTGATTTTGGGGATGGGATTCCTAGGGATGGGATTGGGTTTGGGGCTGGAATCACTGAAAGGGGTAGGACTGATTTTGGGGATGGGATTCCTAGGGATGGGATTGGGTTTGGGGCTGGAATCACTACAAGGGGTAGGATTGATTTTGGGGATGGGATTCCTAGGGATGGGATTGGGTTTGGGGCTGGAATCACTGAAAGGGGTAGGATTGATTTTGGGGATGGGATTCCTGGGGATGGGATTCCTGGGGATGGGATTGGGTTTGGGGCTGGAATCACTAAAAGGGGTAGGACTGATTTTGGGGATGGGATTCCTAGGGATGGGATTGGGTTTGGAGGGCAGGATCCTGGCAGACGGGGTTAGTTTTTGGGGATGGGATCAGCCCAGGGGGTAGGGTTGATTTTGGGAATGGGATTCCTAGGGATGGGATCAGCCCAAGGGGGGTAGGGTTGATTGCTGGGGACAGGACAGTCTCCAGGGGTGGGATTTGGTTTAGGGATGGATTGGGTTTAGGGACAGGATCCCAGGGGATGGGGTTGGTTTTGATGACAAGGATGGGAACGCTGGGGAGGGAACCGGTGTTGGGGATAGGAATAGGCAGCAGGAATGGGGTCAGCATCAGGATTGGCATCATGGCTGGGGTAGGATTCCTGGAGCATGGATTTGGCAGGATCTGTCCCACTTAACCCTCATTTCCCCCCTCTTGTTTAGGACATCAAGGACACTCTGGCCAGGTAAAGAGCAATCCAGGCCTCCGTTTCGGGGCAGTAAAGCAGGATTTTGGGGTGTTTTGCTCAGCCGGAGCATCCCACCTCCCCCCCAGGTGCGAGGCAGCGGCGGCTCCCGTGGATGATCCCGTTTCCATTCCCATCGAGCTGGAGAAGAACTTCGGCAGCTTTCCGCGGCAGTACTTCACCCTGCGCAAGCTCACGCGGCACCTCCTCGGTGAGCACCCCCCCCCCCCAATCCATCCATCCCTGATTCCCCCTTTTTATCTGCATCCCTCCCGTCCTAAACGCGGCCGTGGCCACGCAGGGGAGGTGACGCTGGATCCCGACACGGCTCATCCCAACCTGGTGTTATCCGAGGACCGGAAAAGCGTCCGCTTTGTGGAAGTGGGGCCGCGGGATGTGCCCGATTCCCCGCGGCGCTTCACCATCTACCCCTGCGTGCTGGCGGCGCAGGGCTTCACCTCCGGCAGGCACTACTGGAAGTGGAAGTCGGGGATAAAACCCATTGGGCTTTGGGAGTGTGCAAGGATTCGGTGAGCAGGAAAGGGGAATTGACCCCCTTGCCCCGAAGCGGGATACTGGCGCGTCCGGCTCTGGAATGGGGACAAGTACGCGGCCACCACCACCCCCTTCACGCCGTTGACGCTGCGGGTGAAGCCGAAACGCATTGGGGTCTTCTTGGATTACGAGGCTGGAAAAGTGGCCTTCTACAACGTGACCGATCGCTCCCACATCTACACCTTCACCGCCACCTTCACCGAGAAGGTCTGGCCCCTCTTCTATCCCGGGATCCGCGCCGGCAGGAAGAACGCGGCTCCGCTCGTCATCCGCTCGCCCACGGACTGGGAATGATGGGGATAGCGCCGGAGCGGTGAGGAGCTCCCACTAACTGGCACAACTGGGATCTGCGGCTCTCTGGTGCCACTGGGATGCATGATCCAGCGCTACTGGGATTTGGCTCTGACATCTGGCACCACTGGGATGCATGATCCAGCACTACTGGGATTTGGCTCTTCAAGGTCTGGGATGCAGCGATCCATCCCTGCTGGGATTTGGCTCCATGTCACCAGCACCAGACTGGATTCGGTTGGGGCAGCACTGGTGGCCTGTGGTGGTGGGGGCAGGCGTGTGGCAGAGCTGTGTCCCCGTGTCCTCCTGTGTCCATCCCTGTCCCACATCTCTGTCCGTTTATGTCCATCCCTGTCCCACATCTCTGTCCGTTTACATCCATCCATGTCCCACATCTCTGTCCGTTTACATCCATCCATGTCCCACATCTCTGTCTATGTCCATTCCTGTCCTGCATCTCTCCTTCTGCCCATCTATGTCCCACATCTCTGTCCATTTACGTCCATCCCTGTCCCACCTCTCTGTCCCTCTGTTTATGTCAATCCCTGTCCCACATCTCTGTCCCTCTGTCTGTTTATGTCAATCCTGTCCCACATCTGTCCCTCTGCCCACCCATGTCCCTTGCGTTTCCCCATCTCCATCCGTGTCCACCTCCCTCCCTCCCTCACCCCCCTCCTCGCGTCCTTCCCGGACCCTCCTCCTCCTCCGCCTCCCTCCCTCCCTCCGTGTCCATGTCCCACCTCCAGCCCCGCCCCGTCCCCTCCCTCCCTCCCTCCCCGCTGCCCCCTCCCCTCTCCGCACACGCCTCCATGGCCCCCTCGGCGCCGCCGGAGCGGGGCCCGCTGGCTCGCCTGGCCCGGGGACACGCTGTGCCCGGCCTGCGGGCAGGCGCTGCGGGACCCGGTGCTGCTGCCCTGCAACCACAGCTGCTGCCGCCGCTGCCTCCGCACCGCCGCTGCCCCCCCGCCCGGCCCCGGAGCCGCCGTCACCTGCCCCGGTGCCACCGCGCCGCTGCCCCGCACCGGCTCCGCACCCCGGTGGCCTTGGCCGTGGAGACCCGCATCGCGCAGCGCCTGGCCCGGGGCACCCCCGCGGCCCCCCGGCGCCCCCAGCGCCGCAGGTGAGGGCAGGGGGGGGGACCCAGTGTCAAGGGGGCACTTGGGGGGTGGGACGGACTCAGGGGGAATAGAGGGGAATTGGGGGCTGTGGGGGGGACCTGGGGGTCCGGGAGGGACTTGGGGGACCACGGGGGACCCGGAGTTAAGGGGGCACTTGGGGGGCTGGGAAGGAAGTGGGGGGGATATGGGGGTGCCTGGAGGGAATGGGGGGACATAAGGGGACCCAGGGGGCGACTTGGGGGGGGTGAAGGGGAATTCGGGGACCCTAATATCTAAGTGGGTGCTGTGGAAGGGGGGTATCTGGGTGTGCTGTGGGTGCCATTGGGGTGCAGGGGGGGATGTGGGTGTGCTGTGGGTGCCATTGGGGTGCAGGGGGGGGATGTGGGTGCCATTGGGGTGCAGGGGGGATGTGGGTGTGCTGTGGGTGCCATTGGGGTGCAGAGGGGGATGTGGGTGTGCTGTGGGTGCCATTGGGGTGCAGGGGGGGGATATGGGTGCCATTGGGGTTCGGGGGGGGGTCTGTGTGGGTGCCACTGAGGTGCAGGGGGGGATCTGGGTGTGCTGTGGGTGCCATTGGGGTGCAGAGGGGGATCTGGGTGTGCTGTGGGTGCCATTGGGGTGCAGAGGGGGATCTGGGTGTGCTGTGGGTGCCATTGGGGTGCAGAGGGGGATCTGGGTGTGCTGTGGGTGCCATTGGGGTGCAGGGGGGGAGATGTGGGTGCCATTGGGGTGCAGGGGGGGGATATGGGTGCCATTGGGGTTCGGGGGGGGGTCTATGTGGGTGCCACTGAGGTGCAGGGGGGGATCTGGGTGTGCTGTGGGTGCCATTGGGGTGCGGGGGGGGGGATGTGGGTGCCATTGGGGTGCAGGGGGGGTCTATGTGGGTGCCACTGAGGTGCAGGGGGGTGGATCTGGGTGTGCTGTGGGTGCCATTGGGGTGCAGGGGGGGGGGATGTGGGTGCCACTGGGGTGCAAGGGGGGGATGGGGGGTGTGCTGTGGGTGCCATTGGGGTGCAGGGGGGGGCCATGACCCCGTGCCCCATCCCTCACGTGCGGTGCTGCGGGGGGTGGCCGCTCCCGCTCATTGAGTCCCGTGCCAGGCCCAGCCGGTTGGGTGACATTGCTGGGGGGTGACGCTTGTTTTGGTGGCTCCTGGTGCCTCCCATGGGGACACTCCCCAATCCGGTGACACCCCAAAGGTGCCCCCCCCCTTTATCCCTGTCATTAACCCCCCCCCATTCCCTTCTCCCCACAGCCTGGGGGCCCAGCTCCGAGCCGACGCCGCCGCCGCCGCCACCACCACCCCCGGCCCCCCCCCCCCCTAAGGAGCCACCTGAGGGTGGGGGGACCCCCCCCCAGGCCATCCCCCCCCCATTGACACCCCAATAAACACCGTGCCCCCTCCTCCACTGAGAGCCACAGCAGCGGTCACAGCGGTGCCACCTTTAATACCCACAGGTGCCATGTTGGGGGGGGGGGGGGGGGGAAAGCACCCCAAAACGCCCCCCCCAAACAGTGGGGTGCATGTGGGGGGTGGCAGTGTTGATTGGGGGGGGGGGCTCAGGCAGTGATGGGAGGGGGTTCAGGCAATGGTGGTTTGGGGAGGGGGGGCTCAGGCATTGATTGGGGGAGGTCAGGCATTGATTTGGGGGGGTCAACCCCTGATGTGATGCTGGGGGGGGGGGTTCCAGTCCAGAGTCAACATTTGATGGGGGGGGGGGGCGTATCCAGGAGTCTCCATAGGGGACTCCTCAGTGCTCCATAGGGGTTGGGGGCCCAGGGGGCTGCGCTTGGGGGCCCCCCCCGTGTCTCCCCCGCGCTGCCTCTGCCCCCGTTTGTGTCCCCTGATGCAATGGAGGTGGCCGCATCCATCGTGCCCCCCCCTGGCCGCCCCCCCCGCTGCTTCCTCCTCCTCCTCCTCTTCCTCCTCCTCGCTCTCGGTCGAGCTCTCCCCAAACGCTCGCGGCTTCTCATAGATGCAGCAGCCTGAGGTGCAATGGAGGGGGGGGCACACACAAAAAGGGGGTGTCAGGGGGGGCCCCCCTCAGTGTCCAGATGGGGGGGTACGGGGGGGGTCCCCACTCACACTTGGAGGAGCGGCGCCCCAGGTGCTCATTGTCCACGGTGTCGCTGGACCCACTCCACCTTCTTGTCCGGCTTCCGCTTGCGCAGCTTCAGGGTCAGGCTGCGGTTCTCCTGGGGGGGGGCACATGGGGGTCACTGTCACCACCCCCATTATGTTCTAAACCCCCCCCCCCCCCTTTTTATAGCACATTTATGGCTCCTTGGGGGTATTTAGACATTCCCCCCCCCCACAGCTATTTACCCGCAATAGGATTTATACCCTCCCAGTTGGATTTATACCCCCCTTGGGTATTTATATATCCCCCCCCCCCCCCCATGGTATTTATACACCCCTGGAGCTTATAGCCCCTTCCATATCCTTATACCCCCCCCATATCCATGTGCCCTGGTGTGTATAAATAGGCACATAGACACTATATTACAGCCCCTTATAGTCACGATACTTATAGGCCCCCCCCATATCTATACCCCCCCCCAGGGACATATAGATACAGGCACATATTATCTATAGCTCCTCCCCTGGGTATCTACACCACTCTCTTCCCTATATATACATACCCAGAACAAGCTATAGATACTGGGGGGGGGGGGGGGCTATAGATATGAGGGGTATCTAAACCCCCCCCCTTCACTATCTATATGTCACCCTCTAGATCTATAGCCCCCCCCCCTTCACTATCTATGTGTGCCCGTCTACATCTACAGCCTGTTCTGGGTATCTAACCCCCCCTTCACTATCTATATGTCCCCCTCTAGATCTATAGCCCCCCCCCCCCCCCCCGGCTATCTATAGCCTGTTCTGGCTATCTAACCCCCCTTCGCTATTTATATGTTCCCCTCTAGATCTATAGCCCCCCCGGGTATCTATAGCCTGTTCTGGCTATCTAACCCCCCCCCTTCACTATCTATATGTCCCCCTCTAGATCTAGATCTATAGCCCCCCCCCGGCTATCTATAGCCTGTTCCGGGTATCTAACACACCCCCCTTCACTATCTATATGTCCCCCTCTAGATCTATAGCCCCCCCCCGGCTATCTATAGCCTGTTCTGGCTATCTAACCCCCCTCTTCACTATCTATATGTCCCCCTCTAGATCTATAGCCCCCCCGGCTATCTATAGCCTGTTCTGGCTATCTAACCCCCCTCTTCACTATCTATATGTCCCCCTCTAGATTTATAGCCCCCTCCCCGGGTACCTATAGCCTGTTGGGGTATCTAACCCCCCCCCCCCTTCACTAAACGTTCCCTTCTGTATCTGTGTATTGGCACGTACAGACACGGCCCCCCCCAATTACAGCCCCCCTTCAGTACCTATACCCCCCCCCCCCCAGCCTTTCCGGTATCCGCACCCCCGGCGCTCACCGGCTCGGCGGCACCGGTCTCGGTGACGGTGGCGGTGCCGCAGCCGCCGGTGTCCGCCGCCTCCGCCATGGCCCCGGGTTGGTGTTAACGGGAGCGGGGGGGGGCCCGGCCGCCGCCGAGGCCCCGAACGGGCGCGGAGCACCGGGAAAGGCCGGGCCGGACCGGACCGCTCTCGCCGCCGCCCCGGTGCAGCGCCCACCGACACCCCCACTTCCGGCTGGTCGTTAGGGCACTTCCGGTGGGTCCCACGTATAATGCGGTCCCCCGATACGGGAGCACTTCCGCCGTACGACGGTGGCGCAGCGCGCATGCGCACTGCGGTCAGGGGGGGCAGATAAGAGGATGGGGCGAATGGGGGCAGTTTAAGGGGGGTAGTTAGAGACTGAGGGGGCTAATTAGGGGCTGGGGGGCAAATAGGAGCAGTTTGTGGGGTAGATAGAGGCTGATGGGGCAAATGGGGCAGCTTGGGGGGGGGGTTAGTAAAGCATAAGAGGGCAATTTAGGGGCTGGGGGGCAATTAGGGGCAGTTCAGGAGGGTAAATAGAGCCTGAGGGGGCTACTGAGGTGCTACAGGGGGCAGATAGAGGCTGAGGCGGCAGTTTGGGGGGGGTAGAGAATGCCTAAGAGGGCAATTCAGGGCCTTGGTGGGGCAAATAGGGGCTGGGGGAGGCAAGTAAGTGCTGAGGAGAGAGTTGGGGGGGTAAAAGGGCTGGGGGGGGGGCAGTTTTAAGTGAGACACCCCCTGAATCAACACCCTGGAGGGGTTTATTGAGCACATGGGGGGGGGCACAAACACCCCATCAGGAATCCTCCTTCTCCTGGAACCTGTGGGGAGAGAAGGGGTGGTTATGGGGGGGTCAGAGAGGGGAAAACGGGGGGTCAGAAAGGGCAAAAGGGGGGATCCATATGGAAGTGGGGGGATCCATATGGAAGGGGGGGTCCCTCACCTGCAATGGGGGCACGTATAGAACACGGTCTGGCCCTCATCGGCCGAGCGCATCTGCCGGGTGCGATAAGCCATCCCCTCATGCCCGCAGCGGGGGCAGCGCCGCTCCACCTGCATGTGCCCCCCCCCCCCAGGACATGGGGTTACAACCCCCTGCCCTATGGGGGGGCTATAAACAGCGGGGGTCCCTCCCCAATGGGGTGTTACCCCCCCATAGCCACTGACCAGGGGTCCTTGGAAGTGGGGAGCAGGATCCTGCCCCCTCCCCGCGGGCTCCAACCGGTTGAACTCGATGGTGCTGCGGATCGTTTTCCCCTCAAAGTCTATGGGACAAAGGAAGTCAAGGGGGGCGGGGGGGGGTCATGTCCCGGTGTGTGTCGTGTCCCCCCCCCAACCTTGTCCCCACTGACCGGCGGTGTCGAGGGTGAAGCTGCAGCGGGGGCAGCGGATGCTGCTCTGCGGGCCCGGCCGGGGCAGGACGGAGCCGCACTCGGGGCAGAAATCCAGGCAGGACTGGAAGCAGGAGGAGGGGAGCTCCATGGCTGGCAATGGGGGGGGAGGAAAGCGGGGGGGGGGGGTGTCAGTATCACCCAGCACCCCCTTTCCTGCCCGCTGCCATCGGCCCCCGTTACCTTCGCTGCCCCCCCATTGCCTCCCATAGCCCCCTTCACCCCCCCAGAGCAGACAAGTCGAACCCTTCCACGGCGCCCAGACAGTCCCGAACGCGCGCAGCTCCAGCCCCGCCCCTCTCTTTACGTCACTTCCCCCTCGCGGCGCGCGTTATTGATTGACGCGAAAAGCCACGGAGGGGGCGTGTCCATCCTGCGAAGGGGCGTGGCTTTTGTGGGGGCGTGGCCTGACGGCGTTGTTTCCAATCGGAGCGCGGCTTTGCGCCGGGGTGGGCGTGGCCTTCCATAAATGGGCAGGCACGGGGGCGTGGTCTCGCCGTTGCCATGGCGTCGCTTCCGCTGCGGCGGGGCGGAAGTGGCGGGAGCTGCCGGGAGGCGCTGCTGGTACCGGCCGGGGCCGGGGGGGGGGGGGCGGCCCCGTGGGGCCGGGGAGGGCCATTGGGGCCTATGGGGCTGGGAGGGCCTTCGGTGTCCCCTATGGGGCTGGGTGGGGGGGGCCCTGTGCCCTATAGCGGCAAGGAGGAGGCTCCCTCCCCATTCCCTACGGGAATTCCTCTTCCTGCGGGATTCGGGGCAGGGGGATCCATGAGGAGGTTGGGGGGGGGGAGGTTGTGTTCATTAATGGGGGAATTGGGCATTTAACCTTTTCCTCCCCATTGAAGAGCTCTTTGGATCCCCCCCCCCCCCCCCCAGGACCATGCCTGGGGGCTGGAGGGTGCTGAGCCCGGAGGCAGCGGCCGGACCGACGGACACAGCCCCCGCCATGGCCTGACCCCCCCCCCCCCCCGCACCGGCTCCGTGTGGAAGCTCCGAAGGGAGGGAAGCAGCGACTTGACCCCCCCTCCCCCCCCCCATTCCCAAGGGATTCTCAGGCGGCTCTGGAAAAGGAGGGGGAGGGGGAACCCCAGCGACCCCCCTCCCCCTGGAGCGACGGCACAAGCAGGTAACCCCCTGCGGGAAGAAGGGAGGGGCTTTTCCCGGCGAATTGCCATTGGGAAGGGGTTAAAATCCCCTTGGAAAGGGGGGGGAAATGGGGATGCAGGGGAAGATCGAGGCGCTGGGGTGATGCTCGGTGGCAAATCCCATGGGAAAAGCGCTTCATTTGGGCCAGGGTGAGGGTTGGTTCCGTTGAGCGCCGTCGCTGTGGTTTATTTTGGTGTCTCCCCAGGGGAAATGAAGCCAAAAAGGTGGGAAAAGGGGAAAAATCAGAGCGGGGGGGGGATCCCAAAACTTGCTTCCTTGGTCCGTTATGGGTGGGTTTGGGATGCTGAGGCCGGAGCTGCTTCTGCCGGGATGCAAAAAGAGCCTGGATTAGTTAAAAAGGGGGTTTAATGGGTTGTTTAAAGGTGATGGAATGAAACGGGGGGGGGGGGTACCCCGAATCTGCTGGTTTGGGGTCTCTGGGGGCTGCTGTGATGAGGAAAAGGAGCTTAAACCCCCCCAAAATCCTTTAGGAATGCCTGGGGTTGGGGGGGGTCACCTTTAAGCACCAAAGAAGGGGGGAAGCGTCAGCCCCAGCCTGGATTTGGGATGGGGGGGGGGGTTGGGGGTCCTGAAGGGTTCAATGGGATCGGAGCTGGGAGGCCCCGGGGCGCAGCCGAGGGCTGGGGAAATCCCGGCTCTGCTTACTCAGCGCCTGGCTGCCGGCTCCGGCCTCGGCACCAGGGCACGGCGCGGCTCAGCTGCCCTTTGGGGCCAAAACCCCCTTGTTTGGGGCCAAAACCCCCTTGTTTGGGGCCAAAACCCCCTTGTTTGGGGCCAAAACCGCCTCCTTTGGAGCCAAACCAGCCCCATTCCGAGGCAGAACCCCTCATTCTGAGCCAAGCCGCCGGCTGCCCCCAGCCTTTCGGCCCCAGGTATGGCTTAACCCAGCGCCTCCCCCTGCAGAGCCCCCATTGAGGAGCTCAAATCCCCCCTAAATTCCCCTTTTCCCACCTTTTTTCCCTTCTTTTCCTTCTCTCCGGCTGCTTTTCCGGGCTGCGACAGCTCTTTTGGGGCCTGGATGGGGGATCTGAACCAGTTGTTTTCCGCCTTACCGGCACTTTCCCCTTTTCCCTTCCCCTCCTGTTGCCTTTGGCCTCACCCCCCCCTTTTACCACTCCAAACCCTTGATTTTCCCTCTTCCCCCCCTCCTTTTTTCCATTTAAATCCCCCTTTTCCGGGTGTTTTCTTCCCTTTTAATTCCCCTTTTCCGCCCGCCAACGTGGCCGGCGGCGCCGTTAACCCTTGAGCCGCTCCCGCTGCGCTTCACCAGTCGCTGCTTTCCCCTCTCTTTATTCTCCCTGGTGCTTCCATTCCCCTTTTCCTTATGGTTTTCCTTCCTTAAACCCCCCCTTTCCCTCCCACTTCCTGCCCTCGCTGACATCTTCCCTTTGCCGGTAGGAGTCAAACCGGGCTGGGGGGGGGGGTAAAAACTCTCTGAAAACAGAGGATTTTAGCACCCAAATTGAAACTTTCTTCTATATCTCAAGCAAAAACTTCCCCCCCCCCCCCCCCCCATCTTCCCGGTGCCGAATCGTGCCTGGAACCGGCCTTGGGGTTAATGTTTAACGGGAATGGACTCTGCTCCCCGCTCCCCCCGCGGAGATTTGGGGTTTAGGTTCAGAATTTGCCATTTCCCCCCCCCCCCCCCCCCCCATCCCAGTTTTGGGGCTGTTTTTGTGCCACGTTTCTGGTGGGAGGCTCCATGGCCGCGTTGTTTCACTTCCTCTCCCCATGCGGGGGGGGGTTGTTCCTCTGTTGAGGGGTGAAAGGAGGCCCCTGAACCCTCTCTCTTGCTGCGGTCCCAGGTCCATGGCATGGGAGTGAGCGCTGAAGGATGCTGAAGAAGAGCAGCTTGGTGCTGTGGGGGGCGGCGCTCTTCATCGCCTGGAACGGCCTCCTCCTCCTCTTCCTCTGGAGCCGCCCGACCTCGCCTCCCGACGGCGACCTCCTCACGGCCCAAGTGATCCGCTTGGCCCAGGACGCCGAAACCGAGCTGGAGCGGCAGAAGCAGCTCCTGCACCAGATCCACCGCTACAGCGGCCTCTGGAGCCGGCGGCACCACCGCGGCCCCGGCACCGTCAAACCGCCCCCTCCGCCGCCGCCGTCCCCGGCACCGCCGCAGCCCACCGAGCCCGGCGGCACCGTGCTGCCCGTGCTGGTGCTGGCCTGCGACCGCAGCACCGTGCGCCGCTGCCTCGATAAGCTCCTGCGGTACCGGCCCTCGGCGCAGCAATTCCCCGTCATCGTGAGCCAGGATTGCGGGCACGCCGAGACCGCCCGGGTCATCGCTTCCTATGGGGATGCCGTGGCTCATATCCGGCAGCCGGACCTCAGCGACATCCCGGTGCCGGCGGAGCATAGGAAATTCCAAGGATACTACAAAATCGCCCGGCATTACCGCTGGGCGTTGGGGCAGGTTTTCCGCACGTTCCGGTACCGCGCTGCCATCGTGGTGGAGGATGACTTAGAAGTTGCTCCGGATTTCTTTGAGTACTTCCAAGCGGCATTCCCGCTGCTCCTGGCCGACCGCAGCCTCTGGTGCGTGTCCGCTTGGAATGACAACGGGAAGGAGCAGATGGTGGATGTCGCACAGGCTGAACTGCTTTACAGGACTGATTTCTTTCCAGGCCTTGGTTGGTTGCTTTTAGCCGAGCTTTGGGATGAACTTGAGCCCAAATGGCCGCGAGCGTTTTGGGACGATTGGATGCGGCAGCCGGAGCAGCGCCGGGATCGCTCCTGCGTCCGGCCCGAGGTCTCCCGTACGATGACGTTCGGTCGCAAAGGCGTGAGCCACGGGCAGTTCTTTGACCAGTATTTAAAATTCATCAAACTCAACGACCGTTTCGTGCCTTTTACCCAACTGGATCTTTCTTACCTCAAAAAGGACGAGTACGAACGTTCCTTCCTCCCTAAGGTTTACTCCGCTCCGGAGGTGAGGGTGGAAGAGCTCCAGGGGAACCGGCGCCGGGAGCTGGGCACCGTCCGCCTCCAATACAGCGGCCGTGACTCCTTCAAGGCCTTCGCCAAAGCTTTGGGGCTGATGGACGACCTCAAGTCCGGCGTCCCCCGCGCCGGCTACCGCGGCATCGTCAGCTTCGTCTATAGGGGACGGCGCGTTTACCTGGCGCCCCCCTCGGACTGGACGGGATACGATCCCAGCTGGAGTTAGCGGGAATTGCGCTGCTCGGTGTGGTTTTGTTGCAGGGGGGATTTCCCCCCCGTTTTCATTGTTTTGGGGTTTTTTTTGTGGTGTGGATTTAGACGGGAGGAGCCGCGACACGATTCGGGGCGAGTGGAGGAATGATTTTGCAGAATAAATGGCAAAAAAACCCTAAAACTCCCCCCAAAAGTCAGTTTCTTTTGCCAGTGCTGTCATCAGCACCACTCGGTTCCTCTACTGCGCTCACAGGGCTTTGCTCTTATATTCAGCTTAATGCTCTTGGTGCTATAGACCATAAACTGACCAGTATGGGTCTACACGGACCTGTGTGGGTCTATGTGGACCTGTATGGGTCTACACAGATCTATTGGGTGGGGGGTCTCTGGAGATCTATGGGAGTCTGGGCAAACTGGTGACACTGGGAAGCATTTATGCCACCCTCCAGCAGGGTTTGCGTTAAATGTGGGTGATTTTAGGGATATTTTGGAAGCAGTTTCCTCCCCACCTCCCCTGCTGGTGCTGAATAGAGCAAATTTTCACTTAAAAGGGGGACAAAGTGGGATTTTGGGGTATTATCAGCACTTTCCCCTTGATACAGCAGCGTGGAGCCCCTCTGACATTAACCAGTCCCTACCCAGCGTGGGGGTTTCTTCCCCAGGTGAGTGCTATTTTGAGGTGGAGAATCCCCATTTTCCAGAGCTGCTTCTTCAGGGACAATGCTCAAAATGGGACAAACTTCCCCAAAACCCTGCCTGCTTTGCACTGGAGCTGTATTTTGGGGCAAAATACACCCAAATTGGAGCCTTCAGGGTATAAAAGTGTCTTTTGAACCCCGTTTTTCTGAACACCCGCCCATCATTAACCCGCGGTTGGTGGGAACAGTGAGGGTGGGATGGTGCGGACGAGGCAGGAGGCTGAGGTTAAGAAAGTGCACCGAAAACGCTCCTTCTGCAGCCCCAAAACGCATCTGCCTCGTTCCTGGGGTCTGTTACTGCGGGAAAGGGTCCGTCACTCATGGAGAAAACACCTTAAGCTGTTCCCTGAGGGCTGTTTTCACAGGGTGATGCAAGGTTTATCTGTCATCCCAAAGGGTTTTGAGAGTTATGGATGGGGCTGCTGTGGAGGCTCTGCTTGAGGAATGGGTGCTGTGTGCCCTCCATGATAAACCATCTGCCATACAAGTTGCTGATGTGAGGCTGGTGAGGTGTCTTTGCTTGAAAAGAAGCTGATTCCCCTCCTGCCCAGCAGTGGAGAAGTCAGCTCTGGGCCTGCTGAGTTACATAGAAAGGTGATTTTTTTTTTTGTTCTTTAAGCTTTATTTTTTTGCACGGACTTTCAAATTAGATCTTCATAAAGCTTTTCAAGTGGCAAGTGGATGGAACAGAGTGTTGGAAGCTTGTCCGTTGGAGCAGGACACCGCAAGAGAAGCATTTTGATTTTTCCTCGATGTCATGTAAGTGTTTCCAAACCTTGTGTCGTAACCGGCTCTTGTCTTTTGAGGACAATACCACCTATGACCTACTTTACCAAGTAGAGAAACAACTAATTACACACCGAGCTGGGCTGTAATTTGGGTTTAGTGGTGATCTGTGGGTTTGTCAGGAGCCTTATTTAAAATTAGGGCCCTGGAGATGAAAGCAGCCGTCCTCCCTGCTGCCTTTCCTGGTGGTTTCTTTTCTTCCTTGGGCTGACGTTGCTAGTCTCTGGGGACAGGGAGGCAAATCTGGCAGCAAAGACAGAGCGATTTGGGCTGTAATAGGCAGAGACCTGCCTGGTCATGCCTGCGCTGCCTGATAATGGTGCTTTATTATGTGGTTTAACCATAGTAACAACTTCCTGTTGTGTCAAGATGATGGGTTGTTTATTTATTTCCCTTTCTATGCATTTCTAGGTGGTGAAATAGCGGATGAAATCCTGCCCGTGGCCTCTTTCCCTGCTCACATCCTGGCTGCGATTGCAAAACCACAGGGAGGCCCCAGCCCGAGTGATGCCGGGAGGCACAAGAAGTGGTTTTATCCCCTAAATTCTCTGCAAATCCTAAGCAGGAACTTTTCTGCTGGCAAAACCTTGCTACACGGCGTCAACCAGCAGCAGCAGAGCCGTTTTTCTTCCTCAAATTGAGCTCTTTTAACTCTTTTAGGGGAGGTTCTCCCCGGTTTTCTGGGTCACGCTTCCATCGATAACCCCCCTTAACAGACACAGACTCGCCCCTACACGAGGAGGGACTGGAAAGGGGGGGAGCCCACCGTGGGAGAGCGGATCGGAAAGGCCCATTCTGATTGGTTCATATCTCCCAGCCAATAAGAAGCCTCACTGCGTCCGAAGGCCAATAGGAAGAGGCATTTGTGATCCCACTCCCTCTATTCACACCCGTGGGGGAAGTCTCCGGAGTGCGGTGGAGCAGAGCGCGATGCAACGAGATTGATGATCCAGGAGCGGCCAGAACAAAGCAAATCCTTCAGTTTAACGTCAGGTAGCAGCTCTTGGGCAACAAAAAAGCAAAACAAAAAAACCCGAAACCGTTTATTTAAAAGTATTCTTCTTTTTCTCTGATAGATCTGCAATAATGGGGTGTTCATTAGCAGGGAACAAAATTTCAAGATTAATTAATTCTTAAGTGTTTCAGGCCGTTTCCAAGGAGGATCTTAACCTTCAAGAGACCTCACCTCTGCAAGAGGCAGCAGCTGGCGAAACCAGGGCTGTGCTAGACATAAATACTTTTCCAGAAATTGACACGTTTTGCTGGTCTTCTTCGTATCTATACACACAAACCTTAAACCAAACCAGTGCTCATATCGTGTTTAACTTCTATTCTTTATTTATAACCGGATTTCAGAGCTGCAGAACCTTGGTGCCACCGCTCGTTGCACCTGCTTAACTTTCTGGGGTGATTTTCAGCTTTTTAGGTGGCTTTTTTTAACATAGTTTCTCTAGGGCTTGGCCAAGGGGACACAAGGGGGGGGGGTGAGTGAACCCAGCTCCGGCGGGGCAGGTCTTTTTGAGGGGAAAAGCCCCCTTTTGGAGCCGGAGGAAGGTGGGGGGTGCAGAGGTGCGTGGAGATTGATTCGGTCGCGTCCGCCGCAGACGGGAGGGGGGATGAGGAGGGAGCGGTTGATTCGGTCGCGTCCGCCGGAGAGGGGAGGGGGGGATGAGAAGGGAGAGGTTGATTCGGTTGCGTCCGGCACAGGGCTATATAAAGGGCCTCCGAGCGGCGCTGTTTCGCAGTCGGGAGGCGGCAGCTCGGCGAGCAGGAGCGGCGCGCAGCGGAGCGGGCAGAGCAGCGCCTCGAAGCCGCCGGCCGGGTCATGCCACGGGGGAGAGTCACGCCGCGGCCATCCACCTCGAGCGTGCCGCTATCGCTGCCGCCCAGGCGCCGGCGGCCGTCGCTCTCGGATCTCATTCTCCGCGCCGTCTGTTTCTCGCCGGCCCGTAGAGGTGCCTCGTTAGCTGTCATTAAGAAGAGTCTCGCTGCCGAGGGCTACGACGTGCGGCGCAACAGCGGTCGCTTGAAGGCGGCGCTTAGTTCTTCGATCAACAAGGGGCTTCTGGAGCGGGTGACAGGCAGCGGCGCCGCTGGTTCGTTCCGCATCGGCCCCGTAGGTAAGGAGCAACTTGGTAGAAACACGCGGCGCGGGAGGGCGGCCGGTGGATCCCGACGGCGGCGGCGGCGGGCCGGGAAGACGAAGGGGCGCAGGCGCGCTGTTAAAGCCACCGCTCAGCGGCTGAAGAAGCCGTCTAGACCGCGGGGAAGGGCGAAGGCAGCGCCCGCAGCACAGAACAGGGCAGAGGACGCGGCCGGGGGAGCGGAGGAGGCGACGGCAGCCGAGGGCGTGGAGGTGGAGGTGGAGGTGACTGAGGCTGCGATGGAGGGAGCGGCCGCGGGTCCGGAGGCTCCGTGTTAGTGTGAGGGAGCAATAAACGTTGAACCCAAAGGCTCTTACAAGAGCTACATGGGGGTTCAGCCGGAGAGCTGGTCACCAGTGTCGTTGAGAGAACGGCGCCGTGGCCCGGGCGTGGCGCCGGTGAAAGGGCTGCGCCGGAGGGAAGCTGCTGCCTCGTGTCACTGAAAGAGCTGCGCCGAGGGACAGGCGGGGCGGCGGTGGCAGGGGTACGCCGGGGGGGTTGTCTGGTGCCCCGCGTCACTGAAAGAGCTGCACCGAGGGACAGGCGGGGTTCAGCAGACGGTGTGCACCGAGGGGTGGGTGATGATCGCCGCCCCGTGTCACCGAAAGAGCTGCGCCGAGGGACAGGCGGGGCGGCGCTGGCAGGGCTGCGGCGGGGGTGGCTGCTGCCCCGCACCGCTAAAAGGGCTTCAGCGAGAGAGCAGAGGCGCAGCAGTGAGCGTGAACCGAAGGGCGTGTGACGAAGGGTGATCGCCGCCCCGTGTCACTGAAAGAGCTGCACCGAGGGACAGGCGGGGCGGCGGTGGCAGGGCTGCGCCCCGGGGGTGGCTGCTGCGCTCACCGCTAACGGAGCTACACCGAGGGACAGGCGGGGTTCGGCTCGGAACGACTCCCCCCCCCCCCCCCCGCCATCACTCCGGCCGCTGCGCCACAGACGGGTTTGTGGAGGCAGCGGCAGCTGGAACGGGTGGAGACAGGAGCGGTTTCCAATCAGGTCCGCCAAGCACGCCGGGGGGGGGGGGGGAGGGGGGGCGGGGCAGGCGGGGTGTCCGGTGGCGCAGTTTTCAACCAGGTCCGCATCTTCACTCCCAGGGAGTGGGTCCGGCGTTCCGGTGCCCCGCGGTGGCCGCCCGTAGCCGTGCAATGCACACCTTAAACTGTACCGCGCGCGCTTTATCTGTCGTTTTATTACTGTAGCGGCGAGCGGCTGCTCTGTGGCACCCGAAGCCCGGGCTCCATCCAAAGCGGTGGGGCGGCTGCCGGAGCAGAACACCGGCATCTTGCAGCTGCTCCTGCGCGACCTGAGCAGCTCAGGTATGAAGCCGCTGGGGCTCCGCTGCCGCTTCCTGCTCCTCATCCCACCGCACGCTCTTTCTGTCCGCCAGGAGCTGTGGGAGAGGAGCCCAGCTGGGATCCGCAGTTGCTTTTGCTGCAGGGAAAGCCGGGGGGGGTCAGTGGGAGGGTGAGGCCATTGTAAGGGCAGGAAGAAAGGGACAGGAAGGTCACTGCACCCTTTCTCTCTCTGCTGGGAGAGTTCCCAGGTCCTGGCTTTGGTTCCGGTCTCCTTGTGTCTGGGAGAAGGAAGGCAGGTGGGGAGGTGAGCGTGGGCCCGGGCCTGCTGCCTCCCCTGAAACTTTCCTGAAATGCCAAAATAGCCCAGAACTCCCCCAATATCTCTTAAATTACCCCCAAATAACTGAATTTTCCCCCCATATACCTGTGAGCTCCTTCAGGGCCTCCCGGAGAGCATCCTGCTGGTGCCGGCAGGAGCTCAGGCTCCTTTCCAGCTCAGTGAGGAGCCCAGGCGGAAGCTGAAGCTTTGTTTCGCTCCAGCTGGAAAGAGGCACCATGGAGCTGGACGATCAACAGGGTCACAAGGGTGCGGGGAGGGTGCCACGTACCTGCTTAGGATGCTCCCGATATCCTAAAAGGGAGAAAAAAAGGGGTTGAGGACCCCCCACCCCAGGCACTGCTCTGGGGGTGCTTTTGGCTCCGTCAGGGCCTCACCTGGGGCAGGCACTTGGCCTCCAGCTGCCCAATGAGCCCATGGAGCCGCGCGATGCCCTCAGCCACCCGTGAAGACTTCTCCTCCTGAGCGGTTTCAAAGGCGGCGTCGAGCTCCGCCAGCCGGGCCAGGGCCGCGCGCTCCTTCTCCGCCAGCAGCCGCCGCAGCCGCTCGAACTCAGCCCTGATGCGGCCCCGCTCTGCCTCACTGCTTGCCTTGGAGCGGAGACACCAAAGTCCCCCTTTGAACAGCCCCAAAGACCTGAATTTGTCCCCTTCAAGCTAAAGGACAACGGGCTTTGGCTGGGACCAGGACAGGGATGTGGTTGAGTAATGAGCAGGGGGTAAATAACCAGTGAATCCAATGCTTTTCCTTCTCCTTTTCCCTTTGCTGCTGCCACTTCAGGTCCAAAACCAACTTGGGAAGTTGGGGAGCCTGGAAGTCTAAAACCCCTGGGCAGTGTGTGTGTGTGGGGGGGTTAATTCCACGTTAATGAACATCCCTTTAGGACTTGATCTGGCCCCATGAAAAGGAAGCGATTTACAGCAGCTGCGCATGGAGGTGGTGCCCACCAAACCTGCCCAGATCTGCTCCAACCGGATCCGGGGCTTTACAGGGCGCTGGGAAGCAGCACGGAGACGATCCCATGTGTTTTGGGGCGGGGGGGGGAACCTACCCAGGGACCCATTTGGCTGCTGGAACAAGGAGGGGCCCCTCACCAGATAATCCATGCGCTGCTTCTCTTCACTCATTCTCCAGTCCAGAAGCTCCGCCAACACCTTCCTTAGAGCCCACAGTTGAGACTGGAGCCCCTCCTGGATGCACCCCCCAATGAAATCATAACGGGAAGCTCATTTGTATAACCCTGCCTTTAAAATCCTAAATTATATGGGGGAAGAAAGTGAATTCCCCCCAAAAAGCCACCTCCTGAAAAGCAGGAATCTACTCTCTTCAAGCTTCTCCCATAAGGAGCCTGATGGGTCCCACAGGGAGGATGAGCTCACCTCATAGACCTCAACGGGTCTCCCCAAAAGCTCCGTGGCTGCAGCAAGCGGCTGCTCATCCATCGCTGCTTGGTCCTTGAGCGGGGTTTTGCCCCTTCAGCAGCAGGTGACCGAGGTGGCTTCCTCTGGGCTGGATGTTGCTTGCTGGTCCTCGAACCGCCCCTGGGTGTTCCCGTGCTCGGATCCTGGGTGGGAAGAGGCAAATTCCCTCACCCACGGCTGGCTTTAAACGTGGTTTATCCCCTCCAGCTCATCCCATTGCCAGGCTTTGCGGCCGCACCCTGCAGCCATAGAATCATAGGGCTGCTTGCGTTGGAAGGGGCCTTAAAGCTCATCCAGCTCCAGTGCTGGACCCCTTCCACTGAAGCAGCTTGCTCCAAGCCCCTGTGTCCAACCTGGCCTTGAGCACTGCCAGGGATGGGGCAGCCACAGCTTCTCTGGGCACCCTGTGCCAGCGCCTCAGCACCCTCACAGGGAAGAGCTTCTGCCTTAGATCCAACCTGAACTCCCCATTTCAGTTTAGCCCCATCACCCCTTGTCCATCCTTGGCTCGGTTCTGCTGCACACAAGTGGCTGCAGACAGATTTGGGGGTAAAAATGACTTCAATGATGCACATTTTTGTCACTGCTGGGTTTTTATTCCCTTCCCTTCATTGCTGACGAAGGGAATGGCCCTGACATGGGGCACAAAAGGCACAATCGGAGGGCGCAGGAGGCGCCCGAACGTGTCATGGCCCCGTCTGCAAGCAGGAGATTGGGGCTCTCCTCCCTCCCTGGCCGATAAAAGCAGAGCTGGGACTGAGCGGAGCCGGTGCCAAAGAGAGGGGAAACCCCAAGAAGAGGGAGAATTCCAGGTGGGAAAGCAGCCGGAGGAGCCTCAAAGCAACACAAAAGGTTCGAATGGGGCAATTCCCAGCTTCGTTTTGGGGTGGGAAAGGGGATTTTGAGCACTCTCCCACCCCATCCGCGAGGGACGGAAGCGGGTTTAGCCTT
Organism: Lathamus discolor; assembly: GCF_037157495.1. Classification (NCBI taxonomy): domain Eukaryota; kingdom Metazoa; phylum Chordata; class Aves; order Psittaciformes; family Psittacidae; genus Lathamus; species Lathamus discolor. Next base: position 33,501 of record NW_027069385.1, read on the forward strand.
GCTCTGCCCTCAGGATCTTTGCTTTGGATTTAAAGGTGTTTTCCAGCGGTTGGTTGTGGTTTTTCTTCCTGTCTACCCATAACCAACCAAATGGGGGCTTTTGGGTGCGAAGCTACAGATTTCCTGCTTTTATCCTCACTGAAGGCTGTTTTCCCACCGTTTCCCCGCTGCCGCTCACCCACCCGCTGCTTTCCCTAGGGAAAACACTCGGGAAAGCCGGAACCGGTTTGCTTTGGAGCGCTGCGTTCCACCACTTGGAGGCTCCATTGCTCTTCACGGCCCTCGCAGCCGCCCTTGCCTCCCTTGCGCACGTTGATAACCCAGGGAGCGAACGGATTTAACCCATCTCCGGCTCTCCCCCATAGATAAGCGAGGCTCCTTCGCAACCACGGGGTAAAACCCGATGGTTTCCTGCAGGCATTTGGGTTAAATGCAGTGTTCGAACCCGTTTTCTGACTCAAAAACCCTGAGCCGGGCGAACCTTGAGGGCCATAACCGAGTTCTGCTCTCTCTCGGAGGGGGGGACGCGGAGGGAGCGATGTCGTTCCTCCTCAAGCCACGGCAATGCACGTGGGATCTCGCCCCGGACTATCACACAGCAAAGCAGTTTGAAGGTAACGGAAGGGGCTGCCGAGGAGCTGGGTCCCAATTCCTCGTGGTTTAGGGGTCGCATCAAGCGAGATCTCCACTGGAGGATCTTCAGCTTCGCCTTCTCCCTCCTCCATCCCCAACCCCATCTCTTCACTTCCCCCCCCCCCCCTTTCTCCTTGTGCACAGAAACCGTGCAAGGGGATTTCTGGGGTGTTTCTGATTCCTCCCCTTTCGCTCCCCAGTGGACGTGACCCTGGACCCGGCCACCGCGGGCCCTGAAGTGATCCTGTCCGAGGACCTCAAGGAGGCCTCCTGGGGTAGACCTGGCCTCCGCTGGCCGGATGCCCCGGGCCGCTTTGACACCGACCCCTGCCTACTGGGCAGGGAGGGCTTCACCTCGGGGCGCCACTACTGGGAGCTGGAGGCCACGGGGCGGTTCTGGGCCGTGGGGGTGGCCCTGGAGTCGGTGCAGAGGAAGGGCCGGGTCCTCTTCAAGCCCAGTGCCCACATCTGGGGGCTGCAGAGGTACGACGAGCTCTGCGTGGCCCTCACGGCCCCGTCCAACACCTCTGTCCCGCTGGGCAACGGGGGCATCGGGGTCTACCTGGACTACGAGGTGGGGGAAGTCTCCTTCTACGCCGTGGGCAGCCGCCAGCGCGTCTTCACCTTCCCCGTGGGCTCCTTCAGTGGGGAGAGGGTGTTCCCCTACTTCTGCGTGCTCCTCTCCACCATCAGACTCTCTGCCAAGGGGTCGACCACTGCTGGGGTTGGTTTGTGATGGTTGGAAACGCTCCTTGATGCTCCTCAGCTCTTACGTTCCAGCTCCTGGAGTCGTTTCCATTGCAGCTCATGGTCCTACCTCCATATAATGCGTTCCAGGTTCTGGGTTACATCAGGGGGGTTTGGGTGCAGCTCATCCCCTCTGAAAGCCACCACCATTAAATCCATCCCAAGCTCCTTCACCGAGCTTCTTTTGAGCTGAATACTTGGGTTTTCCACCCAAAACCAGCCCCTCCAAAGGTTTCTTTTCCTGCCCCCCTGGCCCAGCTCCCGACCTGAATTAACACCCCCCCCCCCCCCCCCCCCAATTTCTGCAGCTTGGAGCTCACACCTTGGGTTACCGCGGGTTTTGTCAGCACAGGATGGGCTCCTGCTCCTTTCCCCCCTGCCTTGTGCTGCTCCCCACTCTGAGGCTGCCTCGTGTGTGATGGGTTATAAATGTGCCCACAATAGAATAAATACGTTTTGTTTCACTATGAGTGGGACGAATTGTCCTCATTTCACCCCAAACACCCCCCTGGGCTGCCCCAGATGGGATTTCAAAGGCAAAATGGGGCAAAATGAGCCCAAATTTGATGTCCAAATGTGTGTAAATGAAGCCAGAGCGATTTGGGCCGGTCTCTACACTGTAAGAAGAGAGGGAAAGGCAATGGAGTCATTCCCATTACCCATCCAAATGCAAAGGGATGGGAATTTCAGGGGGAAGATGCCCCACTGGTGACGGGACCCCCGTGTATAGGGAAAAGAGGCAGGTTTGGATAGAACTAGCATTTATTAGACCAAGTAGCACCCGTGTAGGGCTGTGGGGAAGAGAAACACATGTATGGGGAACACAGCTGGAAAACCAGGAAGCAACTGGGAGGAACCTGCCCATGGTGGCAGCTGGGCTCAGGTTTTGGGGCGAAAACACCCTGAATGGGGTAAATCTTGTTATAGGAAGCACAGTGTCCACGTGCGTGAGGCCACGGTGACGGGTGATGGCTTATGGAAGCGGATCTGGAGGGATCAGCCCCATTCCCACATTCCAGCGCTGTGGATTTGCCAGGAAGGGGCCACAGGGATTTAAACCAGAGGAAAACTCAGGAGGAAAACCAGGACAAGACCCAGTGCCGGGCAATTCCCAAAGCACATCCCAGGGGCTCCTTGGCCGCGCCGGGGTCTTCTCCCATGCAATTCCCTTTCTTTTCTCCACCGAAGGACCAAGAGCACCAAAGCGGCTGCAGGTTTTCAGGTGAGATTCCAGCCTTCGGGATGGCTGCGGCTCCCAGCCTGGGGGTGGCTGCACACGGAGTACTTCATCAGGGAGCACCAGTCGCTGCTGATCCCGTCTCCGTTGACAAAGGCGCATTGTCCCCTACCGCGGACCTGGAACCTGCCCCACGGAGCAGAGGGAGAACTCAATGGGTTGCGTCTCCCATTGGGATCAACAGAGGAGCAGGGAGCACCATTCCCAGGGCAGGGCAAAGCTGCTTCCGGCTCCTCAATGGAGGGAATGTGCTCAGTTTTCCAAGGGGATTTTGTGCCCTCAAGGCCCTGCACCACGAAGCCACGGACTGTGGCCCAAGAGCTGTAGCTCAAACAGTGTTTGATTGCTCCCACCTCATTAAAGTTATATCTGTATGTATGAATTTATATAGATAATTATATCTATTTTATAGATGCACATGTATAATATGTATATATTATAGATACTATATATAATTATGTGTATATATGTATAAATATATATAAATATGTATATTTATATATATAACTCTAACCCTAACCCTATATATAAATCCTATATATAATATATATAATATATTAAATATATATAATAGTATAATATAATATAAGCATATCTATAAACCCATGTATATATTATATATAAAAATATACATATTTTACTATATTGTATTACAAATATATATTTATATATTTATATAATTATTATAATTATATATTAAAATTATAATAATACATTATATAAACTATATTATTATATATTTATATATTATATGTTATGTTATGTATTACATTTTATATGCTACGTATTAATTATATATTGTTATATATTATACGGTTATGTTATGTGCTATATGCATGTTATATATTATACATTATGTTTTATATATGTATTCTATATTGTTATATATTATATATTAATTATTATGCATTATATATTATATATATGTGTGTGTGCCTTCTTGCATTCATCCCCTGCCCCGCCCCAGCCCCTGGTCCCCAGCAGGAGCCCGGACATACGAGTTGTTGAAGAGAGACCCATTGACCCACGTCCAGGGTGCGGATCCTTCCCTCCAGAGCCCGATCCAGTAGTGCAGGGAGCCCCCGTAGCGCAAGAGGAAGCGCTGCAGGGGTGAAAGCCAAGCATCAGGCTGGGTGAATCCCAAAGGGGCTTCCCAACAGCTCCCGCTCCGCAGGGATTCCCCCTTTACCAGCTCCTCCCACGTGTCGATGGCGGCCAAATGGGCCCCGAGGGACAGGCAGAAGCTCTCGCTCCTGTTCCACTCCGCTTCGTCCTCCACGAAGTAAAAGCACTTCTGCCTGTACCCGATCCCGTTTTCCAGGCAGCCGGAATGGTTGGGAGCGGGGCAGGCGGGGCAGGAGGGGAACTTCTTCACTGGGAACGAGCGGAAGAGGCGGTGGTGAGCGCTGCCCGCAGCAGGAGGCGGTGGCGATGGATCCCTCCATCCTCATCCTCGGCCACTCACCCGCCAGCCCGATGATGGCCAGGAGCAGCGCGGCCACGACCACAGTGACCCCAATGGGAACCTTCTTGTCCTTGATGCACTTGAGGCTAAAACCTGGGGACAAAACGCATGGAAGAGGCACCCAGAGCTCCCCATGGGTGCCCCAACGCCCCTAAACCCAGCCACAAAGCACTGGGGGGGGGCACAGGATCAGGTCAGGGTCCTCTCATCCAAGGACCCCAGTGCATCCCCTCCCTCCACAAGCAATGGGCTCCATCCCTGCAAGCGGCCTTGCCCTTCCTCCCGTTCTCCTTCCGAGCTCTTGGAGCTGCTCCCATCGCATTGAGCCCAACCACAAAGCCCCAAACCAACGTCCCCAGTACAAGACTGGTGCTTACTGGTCCCTTCCCCTGCTCTCTGCATCCCTGGGGCAGCCTGGTCCTCGCCTGTGGAAGCGAAGAGTCACTGATTGTGAGGATATTCGGGAGGAAATCCATGACTTTGGGTATCTAATCCCAGGGAAAAGCAGCATTTCCCCTCCATCTGCTTGACGGCAGGAAGGGAAGCACCATTCCCACCTTCAGGAACACAGAACTCGTTTGGTTTCCCTGCTTTCTGCGGCTTGGTCGCATCGGCTCCATTGCTGCTCAGCCCCATCCCCACCCCAGCACCCTCGAAGAGCCACATCCAAAGCGCATCCCCGACTCCCATCACATCCCAGGCAGCCTTTGGGAAAGGGGATGGCGCTTCGGTACCTGCGTCACGGCCGGGTCCTGCCATCCCTGCGGCCGTGGAGGCGCATCCCGTCCCCGGGGATGCTCCCGGCTGCTCCCCTGGTCCCCAAAAGGCTTCCCCCCGAGCTCTGTTCCCTCCTCTTCCCGTGTCCATGGAATTCCTGCCCCTCGGAACCTCCCACGCCGCATTTTTCCCCACAAAAGCCGGCTGTTCTCCCACATTCCACAGGGGCTCAGCCTCTTCCCAAAGGAACACGCGGGGGCTCCCATTCAGAAGGGAAATTCCAAGGCTCAGTGCAAGAAGGAGCTGGGGCCGAGAAGCCGCTGGCACCGGGGCAATTCCCGACGTGGGGAATGGCCGGAGCAGCTCCCGGGGGAAGGGGGCTTTGCTTGCACCAGTCTGTCCATCGCTATCCCATGGACACCTCACGCATTAACAATATTGTATTGATAAGGGTGTATTGATAATGGTGCACTGATAATGGTGTATTGATAATGGTGCACTAATAATGGTGTATTGATAACGGTGTATTGATAATGGTGCACTAATAATGGTGTATTGATAACAGTGTATTGATAATGGTGCACTAATAACGGTGTATTGATAACGGTGTATTGATAATGGTGCACTAATAACGGTGTATTGATAACGGTGTATTGATAATGGTGCACTAATAATGGTGTATTGATAACGGTGTATTGATAACAATGTATTGATAACGGTGTATTGATAATGGTGCACTAGTAATGGTGCATTGATAACGGTGTATTGATAATGGTGCACTAATAACGGTGTATTGATAACGGTGTATTGATAATGGTGCACTAATAATGGTGTATTGATAACGGTGTATTGATAACAGTTTATTAATAATGGTGTATTGATAATGGTGTATTGATAAGGGTGTATTGATAAGGGTACATTAATAATGGTGTATTGATAATGGTGCACTAATAATAGTATATTGATAACAGTGTATTGATAACGGTGTATTGATAATGATGTATTGGTAATGGTGCATTCAAAATGGTGCACTGATAATACTGTATTGATAACAGTGTATTGATAATGGTGTACTAATAATGGGGTATTGATAATGGTGTACTGATAAAGGTGTATTGAACTGTTGTGGTTTAAACCCAACCACAAACCTCGTCCTAAGGGCATATTGATAAGGGTGTATTGATAATGGTGCATTCATAATACTGCACTAATAATACGGTATTGATAATGGTGTACTGATAAGGGTGTATTGATAATGGTGCACTAATAATGGGGTATTGACAACAGTGTATTGATAATGGTGCATCAATAATGGTGCACTAATAATACTGTACTGATAATGATGTATGAATCCTGATTAATGGTGTTGCATTAACAAAACTCTATTGGTGATGCAGTATAAAGGCTGTATTGATAATGTTATATAGATATTGCTGTATTGATGCTGCTATGTTAATAATGGTGTATTGATAATGTATTGATGATGATGTATCAATAATGCTCTATTAATGCTGCTGCATTGATGATGCTCTATTGATGACGCATTGATGCTGCGGCATTGATGCTGCTCTATTGATGCTGCATTGATGCTGCTGCATTGATGATGATGCTCTATTGATGATGCATTGATGTTGCTGCACTAATGATGCTCTATTGATGCTGCATTGATGCTGCTGCATTGATGCTGCTGCATTGAAGATGCTCGATTGATGACGCATTGATGCTGCTGCATTGATGATGCTCTACTGATGACGCATTGATGCTGCTGCACTAATGATGCTCTATTGATGCTGCATTGATGCTGCTGCATTGATGATGCTCTGTTGATGATGCATTGATGCTGCTGCATTGATGATACTGTATTGATGACAAATTGATGCTGCGGCATTGATGCTCTATTGATGACGCATTGATGCTACGGCATTGATGATGCTGTATTGATGACACATTGATGCTGCTGCATTGATGCTGCTCGATTGACGACGCATTGATACTGCTGCATTGATGATGCTCTATTGATGACGCATTGATGCTACGGCATTGATGATGCTGTATTGACGACACATTGATGCTGCTGCATTGACGATGGTCTATTGATGACACATTGATACTGCTGCACTGATGATGCTCTATTGACGATGCATTGATGCTGCTGCATTGATGATGCTCTATTGATGATGCATTGATGCTGCTGCACTGATGATGCTCTATTGACGATGCATTGATGCTGCTGCATTGATGATGCTGTATTGATGACGCATTGATGCTGCTGCATTGATGATGCTCTATTGATGACGCATTGATGCTGCTGCATTGATGATGCTCTATTGACGACGCATTGATGCTGCTGCATTGCCAATAGCCTCAACACGGCTCTAAAGGCTTTAACTTCACCCACAATGACAATTACCACATTTATTACCATTTCCGTTAGCTACCATTAGCATCACTGCTGTTATTCATTACCCAGGCCGGGGCAGGCTGAAAGGCAGCGCTGCGGGGCTCTGGGTAACCGCGGCTCTGCCTTCCCCACACCAAGCCCCAACGGGGACCGAAGCCGGGCCTCGGGGAGGGCTCGAAACACCCCTAAAATGTCCCCAAAAGAGGAGATTTCACCCCAAAACGGGGCCCAGCGCCGGACCGCCGCCCGGCCCCACCGCGCATGCGCCGGCAAAAGGGGCGGTGCCTCCGCCATCTTGTCCCGGTACCTGAGCAGCGTGAGCGATGGGGGGGTGGGGGTGGTGTCGTTGGCTCTTAAAGGGGGCACGGCCCCGGGGTGGGGCCACCGAGGGGGGCGATGGAGCGCGGCCCCGCGGAGGAGGTTGGGCGGCGGCGGGCACGGCTGCGGAGGGGCCGGGGGAGCGCGACGGGGCCTCGGCCCCCCCGTCCCTTCCCGTCCCGGCCGGCTCCATCGTCCCCGCTGCGGCGGCCGCTTTAAGGCCCGGCGGTGGGAACGGGACCGCGGCGGGGGGGGGGGGGGGAGGGGGTGTCCGTGAGGGGCTGAGGGGGGGGGGGCGGGGAGAAATGGCGGGAAGGAGGGAGGCGGGGCTAAGGGGAGGGGGCGTGGCCGTGACGGGTAGGCGGGGCTAAGAGAGTACAGGGGGCGTGGCCTGGGGGGGTCCTTCCCCATGTCCCCTCATGACCCCCCCCCATGGAGCCGGGCTGCCTCCGTATCCCCCTGTCCTATCCCCGTATCCCCCATCCAACCGTCCCCCTGCATCCCCCCATGGAGCTGTCCCATCCCTGTATCCCTCTATCCCATCCCCATATCCCAGTGCCCATCCATCCCCCTGTGTCCCTCCATGGAGCTGTTCCATCCCCATATCCCTCTATCCCATCCCCATATCCCACTGCCCATCCATCCCCCTGTGTCCCCCCATGGAGCTGTCCCATCCCTGTATCCCACTGTCCCATCCCCATATCCGACCGCCCATCCATCCCCCTGTGTCCCTCCATGGAGCTGTCTCATGCCCGTATCCCTCTATCCCATCCCCATATCCCACTGCCCATCCGTCCCTCTGCATCCCCCCATGGAGCTGTCCCATTCCCGTATCCCTCTATCCCATCCCCATATCCCCCTGACCATCCCCATATCCCAGTGCCCATCCATCCCCCTGTGTCCCTCCATGGAGCGGTCCCATGCTCGTATCCCTCTATCCCATCCCCATATCCCTCTATCCCATCCCCATACCCCCCTGACCATCCCCATATCCCAGTGCCCATCCATCCCCCTGCATCCCCCCATGGAGCTGTCCCATCCCCATATCCCTGTATCCCATCCCCATACCCCCCTGACCATCCCCATATCCCTCTGACCATCCCCATACCCCCCTGACCATCCCCATATCGCACTGCCCATCCGTCCCCCCGTATCCCCCCATGGAGCTGTCCCATCCCCGTATCCCTCTATCCCATCCCCGCATCTGCTGACCCCCGTGTCCCGCAGCCGCTCCCGATGGATCCGGGCCGTCCCGCCCGGCAGCGCGCTCCCGACTGCATCCGCCGCCAGAAGCGCCGGGAGCTGGATGCGCGGCGCAGCAAGTGCCGGATCCGCATCGGGGGGCACCTGGAGCGCTGGTGCCGCCTCAAGGAGCAGCTCGGCTTCGCCCTCCATTCCCAGCTCGCCCAGTTCCTCCTCGACAGGTCCGTGCTGGGCGCCGCCGTCCCTCGGGATGGGCACCGGGAAGGGTCAACCCCGCTCATTGCGCCTCTTCCCACCACAGGTACAGCTCGCACGGCTGCGTCTGGAGCCCGGGTAGGTGCCTCCCCCCTCAGCCCACCATTACCTGGGGTCCGGGAGAGCTTTATTGAGGTGCCGGGCTTGGCTCTGGTGGGGCTCTCGGCATTCCCAGCTCTGGGTTTGAGGGAGCTCTGTGAGGATTTGGGCATTCCAGAGGGTGGGAGCCTCAGAGCCTGCAGGAGAAGGCGGAGGGACCCCCATGGTGCCCCGTGATGGAGACCCTGGGGCTGGTCCTCACCCCTCCCTTGCTCTGGTGCCCCACAGGCGAGCCGGGGCCCGGCCTCCTCCACGCCGAAGCCCTGCAGCGCCTCGTGGTGCTGTCCCACGGCCACGGCCAGGAGTGCGGCTTCGTCCCCGACGTGAAGGCGCCGGCGCCGGGCAGCGCGGCCCCGCTCGTGTGGGAGTGCGTGGCCGGGCACAGCTTCTCCTGGGGGGTCCCCGGCAGCGAGGAGGAGCCCGGGGGGGACCCGGGGGGCAGCGGCCGCCGGCGCTCGCTGCGACGCGCGGGGAACGGGGAGCCTGGAGCCGAGGGGGAAGCTCCGGCGCCCGCCCCGGGGCAGAGGGAAGAGCCGGGAGCTGGTGCTGGCGATGGCGCAGGTGAGCGCCGCGTCCCCGTTGTCCCATCGTGCTGCCCCATCTTTGAGCTTTCTCCCGTCCCATCGAGCACCTTCCTGCTGGGATCGGGGGTGTCCCGAGCCCCGCTGAAAACCAGGGGGAAAAGTCTGCTTTGGGGTTTCCGTGTTCCCTGTTGCAGCCTCTTGAGGAGAGGTTGAGCTTCTTCCAGTAGAGTCATAGAATGGTTTGGGTTGGAAAGGTCCTTTGCAGAACTAATGATCCAGAACTGCATGGATGGCACCAGCCAGGTCCTTTCCAACACCTCCAGCTTCCCAACCCTGCTGCCGGATCCATGCCCCATCCTCTGCCTCTCCCAACATCCCGGCTTCAATTTACTGCTCCTGTCATCTCCCTGCAGCTCCCCAAGTGCCAGCAGAGACAGGGACCGCGGGGAAGGATCACGGGAGGTGAGTGGTGGCACACAGGAATCTTCCCCCAGGGAAGAAGCTTGGACCCCTCTATCCCATTCCTTGGCCATTGTGTTCCCGCAGCGCACTCATCCCAGAGGAGAAGGTGAAGCAGGGGCCTGAGCCCCAGGAGGAAGAAGAGGAGGAGGAGGAGGAGGACTTGGCCGAGGACGATGACCTGACCTACACCGATGACCTGCGTGATGAGAACTACCACCCGTCCATGGACAGGTGAGGAGCACTTGGAGCTGCCGGGAAGGAGCCTATGGACTGGGATCATCCCAGGTTCAGACCCTGCCACCCTCCTGCTGCCCTCGCAGGCGGGAGGAGATGGGAGCAGGGTCCTTATGGCACTGAAATGAGGGCCCAACCACATCCGTATCCCACCACATCCAACCGTGCTTCCTATCCCAATCCTCTCTCCTCCCCAGCGAGTCGGAGCCGCAGCGACGACCAAGCCAGGGCAGAGTCCCCAGGAACCCCATCAAGGAGGAGCAGCCCCCAGACGAGCTGAGCCTGAGCAGCTCCAGCCCACCCGAGGAGAGGAGTGGACGAGCGAGGTGGGTCACGGCGCCGTGTTCAGGTGGGGATGCTGGGGATGGGCATTGGGTGCTCCTCTTGGGGTACCCAGCTCTCCATGGCCACTGAGTGAGTGTTTTGGGGATGCTGCTGGTGCTTCCCATGCTGAGGAACCAGACAGGAAGCATCCAGCCCAGCGCTATTGGATGTTCAGTCTGGGACACCACGTGTCCCAGGGTGGTTTAATCCTTGTCCTTGTGATGCTGCCATCACAGAGCAGAGCTTGTTGGCTGCTGGGGCTTGCCAAGCAACTTCACTGTGAGGGGTTTAATGAGTCTTCGTCTCATCCACTGTCTTGTGGAGCTGGTCCTGGGTGGTTGGAGATGTGCTCCTGGGGCAGAGGTGCTCCTGGAGGGGCACAAAGACCCCTTAAACCACGACCATGAAGCTTCTGAGCAGGTTGGAGGTTGTAGCAGCAAAAACATCCATCATCCATCCATCCATCCTCCATGCATCCATCATCCATCCATCCATCCATCCAGCATTCATGCATCCATTATCCATGCATCCATCATCCATACATGCATCATCCATCCGTCCTCCATGCATCCATCATCTATCCATCATCCATGCATCCATCATCCATCCATCAATCATCCATCCGTCATCCATCCATCCAGTATCCATGCATCCATCATCCATGCATCCATCATCCATCCATCCATGATCCATCCATCCATCCATCCATCATCCATCCATCCCTCCATCCATCATCCATGCATCCATCATCCATCCATCTATCCATCATCAATACTTTCATCCATCATCCATCTATCCATCATCCATCCATGCATCCATCATCCATCCATCCATCATCCATCCGTCATCCATCCATCCAGTATCCATGCATCCATAATCCATGCATCCATCATCCATCCATCTATCCATCTATCCATCATCCATCATCCATCCGTCATCCATCCATGCATCCATCATCCATCCATCCATCATCCATCCGTCATCCATCCATCCAGTATCCATGCATCCATAATCCATGCATCCATCATCCATCCATCTATCCATCTATCCATCATCCATCATCCATCCGTCATCCATCCATGCAGCATCCATGCATCCAGCATCCATCCATCCAGCATCCATGCATCCATTATCCATGCATCCATGCATCCATCATCCATGCATCCATCATCCATCCCTCCGTAAATCATCCATCCATCCATCATCCATCCCTTCATCCATCATCCATGCATCCATCATCCATGCATCCATCCATCTATCCATCATCTATCCCTTCATCCATCATCCATCCATCCATCATCCATCCCTCCATCCGTCATCCATCCATCCATCCATCTAGCATCCATGCGTCCATCATCCATGCATTCATCCATCCCTCCATTCATCATCCATCCCTCCATCCATCCAACCATCCATCTATCCATCTATCCATCCATCTATTCATCATCCATCCCTCCATCAATCATCCATCATCCATCCATCCCTTCATCCATCCCTCCGTCATTCATCCTCCATCCCTCCATCCGTCATTCATCCATCCATCATCCATCCATCATCCATCCATCCATCCAGCATCCATCCATCATCCATCCATCCATCCCTCCATCCATCATCCATCATCTATGCATCCATCCATCCATCATCCATCCATCCATCCATCATCCATCCCTTCATCAATCATCCATCCATCCATCCACCATCCATCTGTCATCCATCCATGCAGCATCCATGCATCCATCATCCATCCATGCATCCATCATCCATCCATTTATCCATCCTTCTACCCATCATCCATCCTGTCATACATCATCCATCCCTCCGTCAATCACCCATCCATCCCTCCATCCATCATCCATCCCTTCATCCATCCGTCATCCATGCATCCATCATCCATCCATCAATCCCACCCCTCCTCACCTGGAGAAGCACAGACACTGCTCTCACTCATGGGTATGGGGCAGAAGTGAGGTTGCCCAAGGGACAATGGCGCCGACGCTGACTCCATCTGCAGCCTCTGCTCAGCGCTGCTCTTTGCACTGGGGGTTGGGTTTGATCCTGCCTTCCCAGCCTCGACATTCCCAGCTCTATCCTGAGCTCTTCCCTCTATTGCTGGCTCTTCGCAAGGGTGTTAAGGAGAGGTTGGTCTCGGTGCTGAAGCCAGAGGCTGGCCCACGTGGGGCTGGCACAGAAGGAGCTGGCTCCTTCCTGCACCTGGTAACAAGGAGGGGGTCGAACTCCCCTTTTCGACTGGAATGAGCACGTTCACCTCATCCTGCTCCATGCATCCGATGGGAGACGGGACCAGCAGGCCCAGACGTAAGTACCTGCTGCTCCCCGCGGGAGCCTTTTCACCCGGACACGGGATTCCCGCTGCGTTGTGGTGCTCAGCGCCCTTCCTGCCTCCTTCCAGCTCTGGAAGCGCCTCCTGCTTGTTGGAAGAGTGAAGATCCAGGCCCAGCAATGGAAAACGTGATGGTAAAGCTGGATTTGCTTTTCTCCTCCCCTTGCCCATCGCTGCGCTGCAGGACCCCAGCTCCGTCATTCACCTGAGCTCTAGGCTGGATTCCGTTACAGGGGTGCTGTTTCCCAGCCTTTGGTTCATTTTCCCCCTTTTCCTTGTCGCAGCACCTGGAAGAACGGAGCTAAAACGCCCCTTCCTGAGCCCTCGGCACGTTCATCCCAAAGGTAACCCCATCCTGGGCTAAAAGCGTGTTGGAAGAGGTTGTGGATGGAGATACCCAGCCCCGTGCTGAGGCTGAGCTGTCTATTGCAATCTCTTTATTCTCCCCGCTGTAAAAGCAGCCCCGGTTTTAACACCCTTTTCCTTCATTCCAGGACGGGAGCCCGGAATTCCCTGTGGATAACTCATAGCTCAAATGAGGCTGGTGTGAGGTTGACACCAACCTTAACGTCCTGGGACGTGCCCAGAGCCATGTGAAAGGCTTATAATGAGCAATAAAGAGCATGCTCCCACTTGTAATGCCTCAGAGGTGCATTTGTCAGCGCCGCTTCCCGCTGGGATGGGGGGAATCCCTCGGGATGGAGGAAAGAGCAGGGAAAGGGCGGCCGGGGGCTGGTTTCAGTGTGGGCTTCGCGTGCGGGGGGGGACAAGAGCCTCACTCAAGCCCCTTCTCTCCCATTGCAGCTGCAAGAGGCGAGCGCGGGCGAGCGACGAGGACGTGGCGCAGATCGGCCCCAAGAGGATCCGGTGCGTGGGGCCGGGGGCTCCATCCCCTTCCCGTGGGTTGGAACCCAGCCTCCGGCTGGGGCGGGGGGAGAACCTCCTTGGGGACCGGAGCATCCTCCCCGACGCTGGTTTCCCACCCTGCATCCCATAGGAAGGCCGCCAAGCGCGAGATCCTCCTGTGCGACTTCGAGGGCTGTGGCAAGATCTTCTCCAACCGCCAGTACCTGAACGTGAGGCCTGGGGCAGCCCCGCGGGCATCCCCTTCATCCCGGGATGCTCCGGGGACCGCCACGGGGCAGGGTTTGCCTTGTTGGAGGTGCTTTGGGTGTTGTCCCACAGCTGGAACGGGGCAGCCTGGGCTGCCCATGGAGCCATAGGACTTGTTGGCCCCATGCGTGCAGCAGCCTGAGGGCGCTTCGGTCCCACCTCACGCTTCAAGGGGGTGAAACGGGGCCCTTTGGGCTTCCCCCAAGGGCATCCTCCCGTCACCGACCTCTCTTCTCTCCGCACACCAGCACCACAAGAAGTACCAGCACGTGCACCAGAAAACCTTCACGTGCTCAGAGCCGAGCTGTGGCAAATCCTTCAACTTCAAGAAGCACCTCAAGGAGCACGAGAAGCTGCACAGTGGTGAGTTGGGCACGTACCCCCCGCCATGGGGCTGTAGTTCCCCTCCTAAAGCACATCCCAACGCATCCCTGCCCGCCCCTGAGCCTGGATCCGCTCCTGATCCCTCATTTCCTCTGCTCCCAGACAAGAGGGACTACATCTGCGAGTTCTGCGCCCGCTCCTTCCGCACCAGCAGCAACCTCATCATCCACAGGCGCATCCACACAGGGGAGAAGCCTCTGCAGTGAGTACCGGTCCCAGCACCGCGAGCACGGGCTCTGGTGCTTTCTCCTCAGTGCCTCTCGGCCCAAATTCATCAGGTTTTCAACCCCAGTTGAGTTCCTTGGCTCCATGGGAGAGCCAAGGTCCTCAGGGCTGGCTGTTAAGAGGCTTTGCCTCAAGGTTTGGGGTTGGCTGAGCTCTGAGCAGCAGCTTCAGGGTGGGCTTGGTTTGGAAGAGCTAAATAAGATGGGCTTAAGGAGAGTAATAAACTGGGATTTAAGGAGAGCAATAAACTGGGATTTAAGGAGAGCAATGAGCTGGGATCTAAGGAGAGCAATCAGCAGGGATTTAAGGACAGCAATAAGCAGGGATGCAAGGAGAGCAATGAGCTGGGATTTAGTGAGAGCAATAAAGAGGGACTTAAGGAGAGCAATAAGATGGGTCCTAAAGGAGAGCAATCAGCAGGGATTTAAGGAGAGCAATAAGCGGGGATCTAAGGAGAACAATAAGATGGGTCCTAAAGGAGAGCAATCAGCAGGGATTTAAGGAGAGCAATAAGCGGGGATCTAAGGAGAGCAATAAGCAGGGATGCAAGGAGAGCAATGAGCTGGGATTTCGTGAGAGCAATAAAAAGGGACCTAAGGAGAGCAATAAGCTGGGTCCTAAAGGAAAGCAGTAAGCAGGGACCTAAGGAGAGCAATAAAGCTGGGATCTAAGGAGATCAGTAAGATGGGTCCTAAAGGAGAGCGGTAAGCAGGGGCCCAAGGAGAGCAATAAGCTGGGACCTAAGGAGAGCAGCAAGATGGGTCCTAAGGGAGAGCGGTAAGCAGGGGCCCAAGGAGAGCAATGAGCTGGCTCTAACCAGAGCACTGCACCGCCTTGCCTGGAGGCTGCGGCCACCCATGCTGCGCTGCGGTGTCTTTGCTAAGCCCCCCCATTGCAATCCCAGTGCCGAGCTGAGGTGGGCCTGGGTCCCCCTGGTGCTCAGCACCCCGTGAGCCCCATTCCTGCCTCTCTGCCCCCCCCGAGGTGCGAGGTGTGCGGCTTCACGTGCCGCCAGAAGGCCTCCCTCAACTGGCACATGAAGAAGCACGGGGCCGCCGCCGGGTACCAGTTCTCCTGCGAGCTCTGCGGCAAGAGGTTCGAGAAGAGGGACAACGTCGCGGCCCACAAGAGCAAGAGCCACCCCCCCGGCGAGCGCCCAGCACCGCCGGCCCCAGCGCCCACGGAGGGGCCGGCCCCTGGGGCCACGCTGGGGAGCGGTGGGGACCCGGAGCAGATCCCACCTCCCGTTGCCGAGTATCGGGAAGGGATCGGGATCCAGGATGCGGGAGCAGCCCAAGGCCAGGGGATGGAGGGTGCTGGCTCATAGGACTCATCCTCCTTGGATTGAGATCAGAGGGGTGATGGACAAGGATGATGCTGGACCCCGCAGCAGTGCCAAGAGTACAAGGAGCAGGGAAGGAACGGCGCTTCCCAGCTTCTCTGCCAAACCCTGGGCTCACACACATGGAGCTTCCTCCCTGAATCCCTCCCAGTGTGAGGGTGCCAGAGGCACCAGCAGGATCCTCAATAAAGACTCATTCCACGTCCAAGGGGGTTTCCCCACTTGCAGCGGCCATCTCAGTGCTGAGTTTCTATGGAAAAAAGAGGGGGAAAAGGGAGATTTTCCCTGGTTTTGGCCAGGTCAACACCAAACCCTGAGCTTTTCCACGTTCAGCGCAGTGAAACGATGATGGAGGTGGAGGGGACTGAGGCTGTGTCAGTTCTGGCCTTGCACACAGGTGTTACTGATGTGGTGATGGGTCCCCATATCCTATGAACACCATTTACCTCTTCCTAAGCATTCCGGGGACGCTCGGTGATACCCATCTGGGGGCACCCCCATTCCAACCCTGCCCAGAGGCCCCCCAAAGAGCTGACAGGGACAAGGAGAGGTGGCCCCAAGCCCCATTCACCTCGATGAGGGTGGCTGAGGACCCGAGAGCAGCTTTTCCTGCTGCAGGCAGCCCAGGAAACAGGAGTTTGGGGAATTCCAGGGATTCTGGTGTTAGTTTTTGCACAGCAACTTTTATTTCCCCACTAAACAGTGACAGGGCAGAGACAAGAAAGCATCGTGGAGGACACAGGGGTGGGCCAGGGGTTATAAGCACGAGATCACATTGACAACAAGCTTCCCCCTCCTTCCCAACGGATACAGGCCGCATTCCACCAGGCTCTACCCACAAAGCAACCCTGAACCGCTGCTTCGCTGCATGTCCCTGTGGCTACACCCCAAAACTCATCCCGTCTCCCTCCATTCCCAACCCTATGGATGCTCGGTGCTACTGGGGGCAGCGGTGAGGAAGGGGATGAGGTTTTGCTCTCTTGGTGCTACCAACAGTGAGGAGATGAACTCAGCCCTTTCCCAAGGGGAAAGGAAAGCAAGAATGAGGTGAAAGGGAAGCTAAAAGGTGACCTGCAGAGCAACTGCATCAGGAACCAGGGCTGGGAATGGTACCTCTGCTCCTCACGCTGGTTTCCCAGCCTTCCAGAGCTTCCTGGGGTGCACAAAAGCTTTGGAACAATGCAGGATGCGAGTAACCCCTACGGGAGCTTTCGTCCCTGGTTACATCCCTGTTCACATGGGGCAGCCGACTTGAACCAGAACAGCAAACAAAACACATGGGGTTACTTCTGCAACAGGAACAACCCCACCACGAGGAGGCTATTTCAGCCATCCGCCTCCACGGTCGATGCCCCGGAGGAAGGTTTTTGGTGTGAAAAAGAGACTCAAAACTGGAAAGCAACAAGAAAACAGCAGAACAAGGGACAAGGAGGAGGTCTGGGGGCCTCTGCCTGAAAGCAGGGCGGGAAGAGGGACAGGATCCTACTTGCAGGTCACCTTGGGAGGGCTAAAGAAACGGGAGGCTCAATTGCAGAGGGAGAGGGAGGAGCCCACATAGAAGAGCCAGAAGAAGGGGAAGATCTTCTCGGTGAAAGCCGCGGTGAAGGTGAAGATCGGAGCCATGTTGTCGGCGTTGTAGAACGCCACCCACCCCCCCTCATAGTCCAGGTAGACCCCGATCTTCCTGGGCCTCTCACACAGGGACAGGGGCGTCTCTGGGGAGGTGAAAGCCTGGTACTGATCCCAGTTCTTCCCCTTCCAGTTCAAGCCCACCGCCCAGATGCCCTCCTCGGGAGCAAAGTCGATCTTCTCCTTCCTCCGCACGGACTCGCGCGCTGCCCCCAGCACCCAGCTCTCCCCATCTCCCACCTCCACCTCCCAGTAGTGCCTCCCAGCCACGAACCCCTCCGCTGCCAGCACGCAGAAGGAATAATCGAATCTCTTGGGATTTGGCGGCAGCTCCTGCGGCGCGCTCCGGAGCCGCACGCTCCTCTTGTCCTCTGACAGCACCAGGTAGGGGTTGGCTGTGTCTGGGTCCAGGGAGAGGTCACCTGGGAAGAGGGAAACAGGGATGTGAGCACCTGCGAGCCACTCTCCAAAGGGATTCATTGCCTCTGCCCCACAGGAGGGGGACGCCTCCGACTTTAAGCACTCAAAGACTTGCACGGAACAAGGATCAGGCTCCACTTCCTAATGCAAGCAGAGGAACAGGCAGATCCCTGCTGGAAACCCTCCAGCCCACCCCATCCCAGGCACCTCCCTCACTCTGGAATAGAGATTTCTGGGCCGAAATAGCATTTTATAGGATCACGGAATGGGCTGGGTTGGAAGGAACCTTAAAGCTCATCCAGTTCCAACCCCTGCCACCTTCCCCTAGCGCAAGCCGCTCCACATCCCAGGTTTCTTCAGTCACTTCCAAGTGCTGGAATGAGCAAATATCCTCGTGTTTAAGGGCTGGTTTTGTGCTCAGGAACTGGCTGTGAGCGGGGAGCATCAGAGGCTGCTGAGAGCTGGCTCCATCCTGCACCCACCACAGAGGTTGCAAAGTCCATCCCGGAGCGGATCCGACAGCCGGGAGCAGGGACAAAGGTCTCCTGCAGAGTCCTCTTAACCCCACCAGCCCCAGGGCTGCACCTCCCAGGGCCTCTCCCAGCACTGGGATCATTCCCCCCCTTCCCCTGGCAGCACCAGCACCGGTTTTCCTCCTCTCCTGCCTGGAGAAGCCCGAACTCCTGCATTAAGGACAAGGAGGAAGGCGATGTGCTCACCTGTGTCATTCTCCAGCTCGAACCTGAGGTTCTCTGAGGGGAGAGAAGAAAGAAGTTCAGCTGCTTTTGTGCCACGGGATTTCACAATCACACAACCTTGATCCCTGCTGCATGGCAGGCCACCAACTGCCACTGCTTGAGAATGGCAGTGGATGGATACCTCCAGAATCCAAGGAATTCAAGGGCAACGTGCTGCTGCTCTTGCTTTTCACGAGCAGTTGCTCAAATGGAGCTGTCCCAGCAAGGGAGAAGCAAGAGCACAACTCAGGGCCGTGTTTCAGGCTGAACTCAACACCGGGCTGCCATGGGAAGCACCAGCTTTGGAAGGGAACCTGTCCCAGGGCTCACCCTTGAACTCCAGCAGGACCTCCTTCAGCACAGCACTCTTCTGGGAGAAGCTCTTGAGTTTCTTCTCCAGCTCTGTGAAGCCAGCCTCGGGCTTGCAGAACATCCAGCTCTCAAAGCTGGGGACGAGAAAGCAGCATTAAGTTCCCAATGGGAGTAACTGAACCCCCAAGCTACAGGCAGGGAAGACAGGGAAGGTTTGGGGATGGATTAGCATCCTCCTGGCCCCACAGCTGAGAATGGGACCAGTCTGAGGGGTTCTGGCCCTCACCAACCAGGTTTCTCTGTGGTTTCCCTCTGGGAGATGCTCAACCCCTGCCACAAGGCTGGGTCTGGGGCTGGTGACACCCTGGTGTGGGTGAGAACCAGGGGGGGTGAAGCTGGAACCCCCAGTGTGAGCCCCAGCAAGGGCTCAGCTTCTCACCTGCTTCCAGATGGGGCAACGACCTGGAAAGAGAGGAAAACACCAAGAAAGGGTGAGCTCAAAGCCTCCCAAATCCTCCCCCAAACCAGCCCCATGACTGCTGTGCTGCGGGATCAGCTCCCAGCCCATTCCCAAAGCGTGGGCCCATGGAAACGGCAGAACCAGTGCATAATTATGGGGTTTTTCCCTTTTCCAGGGGGGATGGGAAAACCGACGTGGTTTCTAAAGGAAAACATGACTGTCCCAAGCTGCGAACCCCACGAGGACACAGGGCTCACAGCAACAGACCCCAAGCTTGGGGGTCAGCACCCCGGCAATGGATCCCGATCCCACACCCATCCCATGGAGCTCACCTGGCCGGGCTGGCTCCCGGGGCTGCTCTCTCCTCCCTGCTCAGCCAGCAGCTTGTCGAGCTGGGCGATCTCCTCGGAGAGCCGGGACACGCTCTCATCCCTCCTCTTGAGGATGTCTTTGTCCAGCTCTTCCAGGCGGGATAACAGGAGCTGCTCCTTCTCCTCCAGGAAGCCCCGGAGCTCTTTGCACTCGGCCACAATCTTCTGCCTCTCCACTTCTGTTTGCTTCTGCAAGGCCCCAATGGGGAAGCCCACGTGAGATGGGCACCCCATGGCCGGGGCAGGGGGTGCCAGGGACGCCCCCAGGTACTCACCAGCAAGTCCTCGCTCTGTCTCTCCCTCTCAGCTTTGGCTTCTTCACGCCCTTTCCTCAGGGAGCTCAAGTGCTCCTGGGGCACCTCCTGGAAGGACAAAGAGCAGCTCTGTTGGGAATCCTGCCTACCTGGGATCAGGAATACAGGGGGATGGGATGGAAGGGGGGGGCCTCCAGTGTTGCTGCTGAAACTGCGCAAATCCCATCAAACCTGGGGGGGGGTGAGGTGGAGAACACCATGAACCCAAAGAGAGGTGAGGCTGACACTGTGCTGTATCCTCCCCGGCCCCATCACCCTCAACCCTTACTTTGGGGCAAGCCAAAACCCAGCCCCAAAGCAGCCTGAAAACAGATACAAGGGAAGGAAGGAAGGGCAGGGAGGCAAAAGGCCAGGTTCGAGCCAGTTTTTAGCCCTCTGCAAGCACAAACCCCACAGGAAAACCCCTTTCCTGCCCCTTGGGATAACCTTTTGGGATGAGCCTTCACATCCCAGCCCCCCAGGGCTGCCTGGACCCCACTGAGATGGGGGGCTCGGCTGCCTCCAGCTTGAGCAAAGTGGTTACTAACAGCTCACTGTTGGAAACTGCCCTTGTTTGAAGGCCTTTGGCCTCCAAGGCAGACAGGGAGGTGCTTAGCAACGCTCCACAGAAAGCAGCAGGGCTTTGGGCAGCAACCAACGGCTCATCTTGCACAAATACAACACAGAACTGCAGAGATTCTACTGTGTGTAACCAGGGCTTGGTGGCATGGGAGAGAACAGCAATGACAGGAGAAGCAGGAGCTGCAAACAGCCCCCAGAGAGGCAAAAAGAGATGTTAAAAATGCGTAAAAGCAGATTAAAAAGGGGAAATAGCAGCAAAAGAGCAGCTTCCAACAGGCTAAAGGTGCCGAGCGAGGACCAGTCCCACATCTGGGACCAACTCGAGCTGCAGCTTCACAACCACTGGAGATGGCAAAGCAGCCATCGCAGCACCGGATTCAGCACAAACCCCTCTGGAGGCACCTGCCCCGATGCCGGTAACTCGGGAATGAAGGGGCTGTGGTTGAAGCTCCCCTCCTCCCTGTCCCTGATGCACCGGGATGGCTCCGGCTGCTCCGGTGCCTCCTCCTCCATCCGCTGCTGCGCACTGCACATCCCGGCCGGCATCTTGGCTCCCCCAGGCCTGGGCTGCCCGGGGCCAGGCTCCCACCTTCGGGAGCCTCTTCATTACTCATTAATGACTATTTCTAATGGGGACCCCCCCCCATCGCCCCGGGGGGGGGCTTCCCCCGTGCCCTATGGAGGTTTCGGGTGGTTGAATGGCTCCAGATTCACTCTGCGTCACACGGCTCGCTCGCCCCGTGTTGGGCTACTCGGGGGGGGAAAGTCACTTCGGGGGGGGGGGTCTTGCTCCACTTGAAGCCTTTATTATGCCCCCCCACCCCGCGGAGCCAGGCTCCATGTCCATTCCAGAGCATTCCTGCCCATGGAAGCAGGTTTGGGGTGTTTAACGGCATTCTGCACACTCACACCAGTGCAGGGTAATCTCGCACTGGCTGCACCCCCCCGCTCCCAGTACCTTCCCAGTTAAACCCAGCTCCGTTTTGCACCCCCATTCTCCCGGAGTGCGGGGAAACCGAGTCCCTGTTGCACCCCACAACCTGCCCCATCACACAGCTTGGGCAGGGGACCCCCATCCTGCACCCTGTATCCTCACTGCATCCCAGGTAATGGACAGGGGGAATGCATCGAGGGGATCCCTTATGCCCTGGGGGATAAGCAGGGTCACCTCCGGTAAGGACAGGGAGTCCCTATTGCACCCAAGCGCATTGCGCCCCATGGGGGGGGGGGGGGGTCCCTGGTGCACTCCTATCCCGTGGGGTGTCCTCATTGCACCCCACATTTGGCGTGGGGGGGGTTATCCCTGGGATTCCTCCTTACGCTTATCCCTCACGCAGCCCGCATCGAGCGGGGCCCATCCGGCACGGAAGAAGGGCCCCCCAGTGCACCCCAACCCCCGGCCCCACACCGACCTCCGGGGCGTGGGCCGCCTCCTCGGCGGGCAGCACGGTGTGGGTCCGGTGCTCTCGGGACAGGTGGCAGACAACGCAGACGGCGCGGCGGTCCTGCACGCAGTACAGCCGCAGCGGCTCCCCGTGGCGAGGGCAGCGCGGCGGGCCCGGCGGGCCGGGCGGAGCGGCTGCGGCGGCGGCCGGCAGCGGCGGAGAGGGCGCCGGAGGCCCCGGCGGCGGCTCGGCGGGGCTCGGAGGCAGGCCGAGCTGGCGGACGATGTGGACGATGTTACCGAGGGAGCGGTTGGGGCGGAAGAGCCGCTGCGGCACCGGCTCCCGGCACTGCGGGCAGCAAAGCCGCCGCGCAGAGTCCTCCCAGCACTGGGTCACGCAGGCCCGGCAGAAGTTGTGCCCGCACTCGGCCACCAGCACCGGGTCGTTGAAGTACTCCAGGCACACCGGGCACGTCAGCTCGTCCTGCAGGCTGCGGGCCGCGCTGCACGGAGCAGGGGGAACGCTGGGGGGGGCGGGCGGCGCCTCCATCGCGGCCCCGGGCTGCTCCGCTCCGATCCGATCCGCTCCGCTCCCCAGGCCCGACTGAGGCCGAGGGAGCGGGTCCGCGCCTGCGCGGGGAGAGGGGGGCGTGGCCGCGCCTGCGCACAACGAGGAGGGGAGCGGGCGGGGGGGGAAGGCTGCGTCTTTCCAGCAGTGCGCATGTGCGGGGGGAGCATGGCGCGGCCATGGCGTTGTCATGGAAACCGGCATGGAATCCATCGTGGCCCGGTTTGGGTTGGGAAGGATTTAACGCTCATCCCGTTCCAACCGCTGCCACGGGCACCGCACGCTGGAGCAGCTCGCTCCAAGCCCAGTCCAACCTGGGCTTGAACTGGTCCAACTCCATTCAACCCGTGCCAGGGTCCCGCCGCGCTCACAGGGAAGAGCTCCCTCACCCCCAACCCGAACCGCCCTGTTCCAGTTCCATCACCGCTTGCCCTACCCCTGCCGCAGGCCCCTCTCCACACCCTGCCAGCCCCCTTGAAGCCGCTCCGAGGGCTCCAAGCAGCTTCTCCCCTCCGGCCCCGATGTTCTCAGCCGGGCTCCACACAGGAGCTGCTGCAGCCCCCGCTCGGCCTCCTCCGGGCTTGCTCCGGCAGCTCCGCGTCCTCATGCTGCGGACACCGGGGGCACAGGACCAGCACGTTCAAAATGGCGGCTCCCTGCCCGTTTCCAAAATGGCGACCTCGCCCTCAGGCAGGGCGAGAGACAAGATGGCTGCGGCCTCCCCCTCCGCCCTGCCGCCAGCGGGGCCTTGCTCAAGATGGCCGCCGGCGGTGAAGCCCTGGCGTCCATCTTGGGTGAGGGCAGCCAAGCGGCGTTGCCACGGCGACGGGTCCTGCCGAGGGGCAAAAGCCCCCCGAAAGCGCTGTGGCCACGGTGGGACGGGGCCGTTTGGGAGGCCCCTGTGAGCCCCAAACCCCTCACGGGGCCGTTAAACACACCTCGGACGGGCTCCGTGCTGACAGCGCCGACATCTGCTGACAGAAAACCCCCCTTTTACCCCCAAACCCAACCCCTTTTCCCGCTGGCAACGGCCGCTGCAACGGGAGGAGCAGCCCCGCGGTCCACACGTGTTAAAGCATCCCGCAGGATGCTCGCCCAGCTCCAGTCTGAGCCCCAGAGCGGTCCATAATGGGTTTATAACCAATACACCCGCGGCATCCCGCTCCGCTGCAGCCCTCCCTAGGGATAACACCCCGGGGGGCACATCCCCATCCCCACAGAGGGGCAGGAACCCCAAAACCATCGCCTTTTAGCCCATTTTGAGGGGAAACCCCCACTTTTCCAGGTCTTTAATGGGCATTTTCCGCTCTACAACGCGGTTTGATCGATTTCCGCCCAGAGACGCGGCCGCTATTGCCACCAGAGGGCCCTGGCCCCGGTGCCGAGCTCCTTCTCCCTCTCTCCTGGCTTTTTTTCCCCTCTAATTCCTTGCTTCCTTCCTCCCCCCCCCCCCCCCCCCCTTTTTAACTCCCATTGCTCGGGCTACCGGAGGGACCGCGCCGCGGCCGCCGCGCCGCATCCCTGTGGTCCTCGCATCCCCACACACACTGCGGCTCGTTTTGGGGAGAAAAAGGGGGATTTAGGGGGTTAAAAGGGAGGGGGACCTCTATGGGCTTTGCCGACAGCACCTCCCGAGCCGGATACCGCAGGTAACGGGGTGATTCGGGCTTCGGGTGCTAAAAGAGAGCGGAAAATGGCTCCGTTTCCATCGCATCCCTTTGCTTTCTCCTCCATCCTTTCCCTTCCCCTCGCCTCCCATCCCCTCCGCGGCGCCCGCACGCACCAGGCTTAAACTCGGTGCTGGATGTGGAGAATAAACCCCAAAACCACCCCCAAAACCACCCAAACCCCCTCCAAACCCCATCCCTGCCGGCGCCCGCCCGCCCTGCCCCTCTCCCTTCGTTCGAGCGGGTGGGTTTGATTTGGGATGGGCTTTGGGAAGCAGGGAGCGGAGGTGCTGCGAGCAGGGGTGTTGCTGATAACCCGCTCTCTTTATGCTCTCAGCAGCATGGCAGTAAGTGAGGTGCTGATGGGGCTGCACGATAAAGAGCAGGAATAGGGCAAAACCTGCGGGAGGGATCGGCTTGAGATCGCCCTTTTATTCCTGGTACCTGCAAGTGACCGCCTCCTGCGCAACCAGCACATCCCGGCCTCCATCCTCCACAGCTGGAATAGGCAAATAGTGCCTCTAAACCGATACTCATTGGGATCCTGATGCGCCCACTGAGCAGAGGGGGATGCTTCCATGTTTCTGGTTCCCCTTCCTGCTTCCTTCCCGTTAATTCTGGGGGAAAACGATGTTCATCCACATTTGGTAGAGGCAGAGGGTATAGAGTTCCTGTAGGATCTGGGGAAATACAGGGCAGGGGAAAGGCTGGAGGGGTGCATCAGCTGCCCATCACCACGCTTCGTGCCTGGTTTGCGATTCGGCTTGTTAAAGACCAATAATCTATAGATTACAGATAGAGGGCTCTGCAGGAAGGGTCCATCCCGTGGGATAACGGCTCATGGGGGTGACCTCCTTCCTTCCCCAGCCATGGAGCCGTACGTGCTGCTGGACCCGCGACAGAGAGCGCTCTATCGCGACGTGATGCAGGAGAGCTACGACACGCTGATGGCGCTGGGTGAGGAGCATGCCCCCTCCTGCAGAGGAGGGTTTGGGATGGATGGATGCATGGATGGATGCATGGATGGATGGATGCATGGATGCATGAATCCTCATCCCAGCATCAGGGGCGTGGGTCTCTCCTGCCCCATGCTGCTCATTCCCTCTTCTCTTTACCAGAATTCCCTTTCTCCAAGCCAGATCTGCTGCCCCGCCTGGACCACGGGGGTGAACCGAGAGCCCTGGACCTCCACGTGCCCAGGGACACCCCGGCTGCAGGTGAGCCTCTGGTCATGCCTTGACCGCAGCGGGGGCTCACATGGAAGCATCCCCTTTTCCTGCCCCCTTCCCATCACCGCAGCCCCCAGGCGATGGCTCCTGCCTGGGCTCTGTCTCTCTTTGCGCCCCACAGAGGCTGGAGCAGGAGCGGAGCAGGAGCCCCCTCACGACAAGGAAGAGCCCCAAGAGGTGAAACCCGAGGAGCATCCCCCGAGCCCCACGGAGACCGGGGCGAAGCCGGGCGGCAGCAGGGGCGCGGGGGACCCAACCTCCCAGCCCAGCACCACGTGCGGGGAGTGCGGGAAGAGCTTCAGCCACAAATCAGCCCTGGTGAAGCACCGGAAGATCCACAGCGGCGACCGCCCGCACGCCTGCCCCGACTGCGGCAAGGGCTTCATCCAGCGCTCGGACCTCACCATCCACCAGCGGGTGCACACGGGCGAGCGCCCCTACGCCTGCACCCACTGCGGGCGCCGCTTCAGCGTCAGCTCCTCGCTGCTCACCCACCAGCGCACCCACGCTCCCGGCGGCCACCGCCCCAACCGGTGCCCGCAGTGCGGCCGCGGCTTCGCCGACCCCGGCGCCCTCGACCGGCACCAGAAGAGCCACTCGGGCGGAAAGCCCTTTGAGTGCGGGGTGTGCGGCAAAGCCTTCGCCTGGAGCTCGCACCTCGAGCGGCACCGGCGCATCCACACCGGCGAGAAGCCCTTCCAGTGCGGGCAGTGCGGGAGAGCCTTCGCCTGGAGCTCGCACCTCGACCGCCACATGCGCACCCACGCCGCTGCCCCGGACCGGGAGGAGGAGGAGGAGGAGGAGGAGGAGGAGGAGGAGGAAGCAGAGCCCCCGCCGCCCGCACCGAAGTGCGCTGATTGCGGCAAGCGCCTCAACCACCAGACGGCCCCGCAGCGCTTCAAGCACAAGGGCACGCAGACGCTGCCCAGCAGCAGCCCCCCGCGGCCCCACTGCTGCGAGCAGTGCGGCAAAAGCTTCTCGCAGAGCTCCAACCTCCTCAAGCACCGGCGCGTCCACAGCGGCGAGAGCCCGTACCCGTGCCCGGTTTGCAAGCGCTGCTTCCGCTGGCGCTCGGCGCTGGCCAAGCACCAGCGCACCCACAGCCGGCAGCAGGGCAAAGCCACCGAGGGAGCCGGCGCCGGCACCAAACCGTACCCGTGCGGGGCGTGCGGGAAGCGTTTCGGCTGGGTCTCGCACTTGGAGCGCCACCGCCGCATCCACACCGGGGAGAAGCCGTTCCGCTGCGGCGAGTGCGGCCGAGGCTTCGCCGTGAGCTCGCACCTGGAGCGGCACCGGCGGGTGCACACGGGCGAGCGGCCCTACCGCTGCGGCGACTGCGGCAAGAGCTTCGCCGTCAGCTCCACGTTGCTGGCGCATCGCCGCACGCACGGCGCCCAGCCCAACCGGCCCCACGCCTGCCCTGACTGCGGCAAAGGCTTCAGCACCGTGCCCGGCCTTGAGCGGCACCAGCGGCTGCACCGCGGCGAGAAGCCCTATCAGTGCGGCGTGTGCGGCAAGGGCTTCGCCTGGAGCTCGCACTACGACCGCCACCGGCTCAGCCACACCGGGGAGAAGCCGTTCTCCTGCGCCCACTGCGGGAAGCGCTTCGGGCGCAGCTCCCACCGCAACCGGCACCAGCGAGCCCACGCGAAGCCGCACGCCTGCCCCGACTGCGGCAAAGCCTTCGGGCTCGGCGCGGCACTGGCGGCCCATCGGCGCCTGCACGGCCCCGTGTCCCTGCTGCCAGCGGAGTGGTGGGCAGAGGAGAGGCGAGGGGGGACCCCGACCCCTCCGGAGCCCTGGGCTGAGGAGCCCAGCGCCTTGCTCCAGCAGCACCCGGAGCCTTCCTCCTCCCCTTCCTCGCCCCGGGGCTGGGCGGCCAAGGCCGTCCTGCCCCACACCACGGCGTGGAGAGGCGGGGAGGGGGACACGGTGCAAAGCGATGCCTCTGCCCCCCAGGAGCATTGGGCTTCCCTGCCTGCCCCCCCCAGCTCTTGAGATGGGGTCCCGGGGGTGCTCAGAGCCTTTGGGGATGCCCCATGGCCGTGGCGGGTGGGGAATGGGGGTGACGCGGTGGGGAGGGGGCATGGGGTGTAGCGATCAGCAGAGGGGCTTTGGGGGGGGACCAGGAGAGGAGGGACGGGATTTGGGGCGGGCTGGGTGATAATTCAGGGTGCCGGGGAGACCGCGTCTCCAGTACCATCCTCGGTGGGGTGGGTGCTCGGGAGGAGGAAAATCGCCCTCCCACTGGTGGCTTTCGGGGCCGAACGGCTCAGACAAGGGCCACGGGGACCTGCAGCCGTCACCAGTTCTGCTGCTTCCTCCCTGCGACCCCCTGGACGCTGTTTGGGATGCATGGAGCTGGGAACAGGCAGAGCTGGGATCCCTCGGCTCGGGATAGCAGGCAATAAAGTAGAAGGCAGCTCAGCCAAAACCCCCTTCACCCGGCTCAGCGTGGTTGTCTTTGGAGAGGGGGAGGATGCTCGAGGGGTTTCCCACCAGGAAAAGCGACGGAGCCTGGGACTGGGGCACAAGAACAGACACAGGCAGCTCCTGGTTTATTCCTCACCCCACGCCAGCGCTCTCAGCATCGGGCCCTCTCCATGGGTGCAACGCATCGCCTTCTCCATCCTGCTGGCAGCGAGGAACGGGCACAAACGCCACCGTATCTTGGCACAAGAACCAGCCGTGGGCTCCCCCCGTCCCTTTCTGTATCCCTCAGGAAGTCTCCTTCTCCCCCACGATGTCCATTGGGACGCAGCCACCGTCCCCCCCCCCGCCTCGGGATAAACCCATCCCTGACGCCTCACAGCCCCATCACCCACCTGGTGTCACCCTCCAGCCCCTTCAGTGCCCTTTGCTTTGCCCCCAGGCTGCGTTTTCCCTCGGGATCAGCACCCACTTCTCCGTGTCCTTCAGGGCTCCCCACGGCCGCATCCTCGCTCAGCATCCACCGGCTTCTCCCCCGGCATCCGCGTCCTCCGGAGGGGGGAACGGCGCCTTGGGGAGGTGGCTGCGGCGGTGCTTGGTGAGGTGCGAGCTCTGGCTGAAGCCCTCCCCGCACTCGGGGCAGTCGTAGGGCTTCTCCCCGGTGTGGACGCGCCGGTGCCGCTCCAGGTGGGAGGCCCAGGCGAAGCCCTTCCCGCAGTCGCCGCACGTGAAGCTCTTGTGCGCCGCGTGGCCCCGCTGGTGCGCCAGGAACGGGGGGACCTCTCGGAAGCGCTTCCCGCAGTGCCCGCACTTGTAGGGCCGGTCGGGGGAGTGCGTCCTGCGGTGCTGCAGGAGATGGGCTTTCTGGGCGAAGCGCTCCCCGCAGCTGCCGCAGGGGAAGGGCCGCTCGCCCGTGTGCACGCGCCGGTGCCGCTCCAGGTGCGATGCCCACACGAAGCCCTTCCCGCAGTCGGCGCAGCGGTGGGAGTGCTCCCGCCGGTGGCCCCGCTGGTGCCGCGCCAGCGCCGGGCCGGCCCGGAACAGCTTCCCGCAGTCCCCGCAGCGCAGCGCTTTCTTCCCCAGGTGGGTGCGGTGGTGCCGCGCCAGGTCCGAGCTCTGGCAGAAGGTTTTGCCGCAAGCCGGGCAGCGATGGGGCCGCTCGCCCGTGTGGCTGCGGCGGTGCTTGGTGAGGTGCGAGCCCTGGCTGAAGGCTTCCCCGCACTCGGCGCAGCGGAACGGCTTCTCCCCGGTGTGCACGCGCCGGTGCCGGGCGAGGTGGGAGGCCCAGACGAAGCCCTTCCCGCAGTCACCGCACTTATGGGGCTTGTCGGCGGCGTGGCCCCGGCCGTGCGCCGCCAGCTCGGCCGCGCCGGCGAAGCGCTTCCCGCAGTCGCCGCACTTGTAGGGCCGGTCGCTGGCGTGCGTGCGGCGGTGCTGCAGGAGGTGCGAGCTCTGGCTGTACGCCTCGCCGCACTCGGGGCAGCCGAAGGGCCGCTCGCCCGTGTGCACGCGCCGGTGCCGCTCCAGGTGCGAGGCCCACCGGAAGCTCTTGCCGCAATCAGCGCAGCCGAACGGGCGCTCCCGCGCCGGGGCTGCCCCACAGAGGGGTTTGGTGCGGGCCGTGCTGGGGGTCCTGGCGGCACCGGGAGGCTCCGCTTTGTCCGGGCGCTTCGCTTTGCGCCGCTTGGAGCCGGGGCTTCGCTCGCTGTCGGGGCGTGCGTCCGGCTCCCCCCAGCTCCCCGCTCCTGGTCCTTCCTCCGCTGCTTTTCCACTCACCAGCCCCTGTGCTGCTGGGAAATGGGAAAAGGAGGAGGGCAGAGCACGGCCTCAATGGGAGCAGGAGGTGGCATTCAAATCAGCGCAGCAGGAACAGGATCCCACTACACTTGGCCACCCAGCGCCCAGTTTGGACCGGGAACGCAGCGATGCTGAGCACATCCCGTTGCCCGTATTCCCAATTAAATATAAATGCGGAGAGATCAACAGCATTTTCCATTAACCTAAGGACAGGGTTTGGAGATACCCCCCTGGAAACCTGCCTGGATTCATCTTCCCTCAGCTGGGAGCCCTTTGCTTCCCCCCCAGAAACAGGGAAAAGGAGAGGGAAGGGAAAAGGGGGGGATGCTGAGGAAGGGAAGGGGATGCTTGCGTTCGCTCACCGAGGGACATCAGCGTCTCGTAGCTCTCATGCAGCACATCCCGGTACAGCGCCTTCTGCCGCAGGTTCAGCAGCACCCATGGCTCCATGGTGGGGACCAGGAGGGTTTCTCCCTCCGTTCCTCACTTCAGGGCTCCCCAAAACCCCCTGTGGGCAAGAGAAACCCCTGGAAACGAAGGAGGTTCCCCTCCTCTTGCCTGGGTCTGGATGCTTTCCCTGGGGTCCCAGGAGACCCGTTGGGGCCTGTTCCCCCCATCCAGCAGCAGCCCGGGGACAGGAGGGTCCCTGTTTTCCCAGCAGACCCCATCCCGATCTCTGCCTTTCTCCCCCTGCATCCCAGTTCCCACCTCACTGGGAATCACCCTCCCAGGGGCACTGGTGCCCCACTCCTGGCCACATCCTCCTTATCCCCCGTCCTCTCCCTTATCCCCCGCTCCTGCTGGGAGCACCCCGCAGGCTGCAGGCTCCCAAGCGGGGCAGAGCTCAGCCATGCGCAGGGCTCCCACCCCGTTACCTGCAAGCCCGGGTCAGGACTCGCTGCCTGGAGCCGGGAGCCGCCTCCTGCCTTCGGCGGCTGCGAGGGGATAGGGACCCGCGGAGCCCCGCTGCGCGCCCCGCGGCTCTCCCCGCCTGCCGACACAATGGAGCCGCTGCCGGGCATGGATCTGCTCCGGAAGCCCAAGCCGGTATCCGGGAGGGAGGAAACGCTCCCGGGAGGCAGCGTTAACCCAGAGCCCTCTAGAGGTACCCGAGCCGCGCTTCCCGCATCCCTCCTTCCCCATCGCAGCATCCCCCGCATGCAGCTTGGGCAGCTGCAGCCTTGGCTGAATCTTTCCCAAAGGATCCCGGCAGCGGCAACAGGGATGTTTTGGGGGGTGCATCCATGGGGAGCACAGGCTCGGGAATCCTGCGCTTGTAGGTGCGAAGGAAGGGCAGGGAATTCCCACTTACTGAGTTATCCCTCCTGGCTGCCTTAGAAAGAGACTGTGAAAGCCAAGGAAAACAGCTCTGCGAACAGCCAGGGATGCGAGAGGAGCCTGGGTTGGTTTCTGCCTCCGAGGAATTCCCAGAGCTTGGAAACCATCCCCATGGTTGGGGCAGGGGGGTTGGAGGTGCTTTAATCCCTCCCTGGCTGGGAAAAGCCGGACTAAAGGGGAAGGAATAATTTTCATTTGCTTTGGAAAGAGCACAAGGATGGGGAGTTATCCCTAAATCCTAATGCACAGGATTTAACCCCTGCCTCCCCGAAGGAGGACACCCAGCAACCTGGGTGTGGGGTTGAGCCATAAGAGGGCATGGGGAGACCTGAGCTGCTCCCAGGAGCTGGCTCCTCCCGGGTGCTGGCGCTGGGGGTTATCCCATTCCTGCAGCTCCTGAGCTCCCACGCCACGCCGGTGAAGCCCTGATGCTTCCCTGATGCACCCACCCCATCTCCCACCTCCTCGACCATCGGAACACACCAAACCCATCACCGCAATCCCGCTTTTCTCCTTCTCCCAGGCAAGAAGGCGGACAAGGGATGGCGAGAGGAGAGGCTGCTGTAATTCAGCGCCGGTAATAAGATCTGCTGGAGGTGGAGGAGGCAAAACGCGCTTCGCCCCTCGTAACCTTCTGCACAGCAGCCCGCAGCTCCGAGGTGCCGATGAAGGAGCCGCGCCGCTGCCTCCTCCGCCGGTCGGCCTCGGTGATGAGCCCCTTGCAACGGCCGCCCATGGAGACCCTGATCAGCCTCTTGGCCTCCACCGACATGCGCCGGGCTGCTGGGCACAGCCGGGTCAGCAGCCTGGAGAGGTACCAGCTGCAGGATCCCTTCCTGACCCAGCCGTTTAATCCCTTGGGAGCTGCGTTCCATCGCCGGGCATGAGCCGGAGCCTTTCCCCACTTCAGCACGGGCTTCGTCCGCCGGACTCTGGGCTTCCTCCTCATCCTCCTCAAGGTTTCCCCGTGTTTCCTGGTGACAGCAGCCATGGGGTCTCCGTCAGGCTCGGGGCTCCTCTGGATGGGTCCCACCAGGTCACTTACATAGGGGATGGATTCAGACGAGGGCTCTGAAGTGCAGGCCAGGGTGGGCCAACTGCAGCAAAGCCTTTGTGACGTAGCTCAACCTCATCCACGATTTGCATAGGGAATTCTGCCTGAAGAACGTGGAATTACACCAAGAGAACATCCATTTTTGTTCTGACTTAGGCAAAGTCCCCCATATTACCCCCAAACCTTGCAGAGAAACAACTTGATTTGTGGTCTTCCTTGGTCCCTTATTGCACTCACTCAGTGATCACTGCGAGGAAGGTTGCTGCTCCGGCGCTTCCCAAAACCCAGATCCTGGTTTTATGGCAACAAAGGCTGTGGAAAACAGGGTAATTGCTGCAAAACTCCCGACCTTCCTGCGAGCTAAGGGTGGTGCAAAGGAGACAAGGAAGGGTGGGACGTGGAAGGATGAGGAAGAGGAAGAATGGTTCAGACAGTGTCAGGATGGCCGAGTGGTCTAAGGCGCCAGACTCAAGGCTCTGCTTTCCCTACCCTGGGAATTCTGGTCTCCGAATGGAGGCGTGGGTTCAAATCCCACTTCTGACACATGTTTTCCTGCTGAAAAGTAAACTTTCTATAATCTATTGGAATAATTTCCCCCCACCCCATAGGGGAAACACCGATTCTCTGCTTTTTTACCCCAAATCCTCCCTCCTGCGCCCATTGCTCCTATTCATTTACTGCAGAGCACAATGGCGACAAATCACGGCCAGCGCTTCCCTGGTGGTCTAGTGGTTAGGATTCGGCGCTCTCACCGCCGCGGCCCGGGTTCGATTCCCGGTCAGGGAAACCTCCTTTTTTCCCCCTTCACCGGAATATTCCCCCGAACGTTTTTCTCCCCTCCCTTCTGCTGATGCCAATAATAGGCTTTTTCGCAGCAAACCCAACCCTTAAAGCACTCACAGCGACGGCAAACTCCGTTATTCTAAAAGCCATTGGCACCCTTGCTGCACAGGCTGCTCTTTTAAAGAGCCACTGCTTTGCCATGGGCAGTACCTTGGTGAGGGATGGGTTTAGCATGTCTGGCCATCACCATCACTATCCTTGGGCAATTTTGACCAGGGGGGCTTTTCCCCCTGCTCACAGCAATTCCCATCATCTGCTGGCAATTCAAATACGTATAGTCAATATACCAAACCATCTGCTTGCAGCAAGGGGGCCCTGGAAGCCCATATTAAGGCGAAGCCCATATTAAGGCAAAACCCACATTAAGGCAAAACCCACATTAAGGCAGAACCCACATTAAGGCAAAACCCACTTAGAGATGCTCACTAACGAAACACCGAGCTGCAGCCCAGCCCCACATCATCCCTCCCTCCCAAGGAAACCCCTGACATCACCAGGAGCTGCTTTGGGGACTTTATCGCTGTGCCAATTTATTTTGCCAGACTGGGTATTGCATTGCTCAGGCCCTCAGCAACTGAGGTGCTTTGAATCCTCTCCCTCGGGGTGGAGGAGACTTCTTCTGGTGCCTGTTTCTGAAGGCCAACTGCTTCCACCTCCTCTTGGGCACCACAGTCTGCAGGGCAGCTTGGACGTGCATGGGGCTGACCATGGCCTCGCGGCTCTTCCTCCGCAGCCGCCTGGCCTCGCTCAACACTTGCTTGTAGATGGCCTCCACAAAGGTGAACATGAGCCCCTTGGCCTCGCGGGAGAGGAACCGTCCGGACACCTTGGCCCCCTTGAGCTTCTTGGTATTGAAGTGGAAGGAGCGTTTGGAAGCTCTTCTCCTCCTCTTCATGGGCCGATGCTTCCCCTGGTCCAAAGTCTTCCTCTTCTTGGCCACAGATTTCCTGCTGCGGCTCCCGTGTCTGCTCCCATGCAGGAGCCTCCTTTTCGTCTGGGGCCTCCTTCTCTTCTGGGCTCTCCTCATTGTTCCCTTAACAGACACCATGGCAATGGGCACCGCAGCTCAGCCTTCACCCTGCGCTGCCCTGACCCTTTGAGCCTACAGAACCCCACCGAGCCCCCCTTTTTATGCAAGTGAGTATGCAAATGAGGAGTAGTTCCGAGCCCTCCCATTGGCCAAGAGAGCAGCATCTCCCGCCAGCTCATAAAGGGTAGAATCCTGGCGAATTCCATCTTGGCCATGGCAACCATGATGCTGGGGGGCTCACCCTCCCAAGGAGAATCTTCCACCCAACTCTTGTTCATGCTACTGCATGAACTATCTCTCGTTTAATTTAAATTATTTTAATTTAATTATTATTAATTTAATTTATATATTTATGTATTATATAAATTAAATTAATTTATAGAATATAAACATTTCATTTCTATAATACAAATAAAATAGAAATATATAACATATTTCCATATTTATATATAAATATATTAAATATATTTTACATTATATATTATTTATATAAATAATATCCATTTTTATATAATGTATATTTATATAAATTAAATATGTACAAGATATAATTATACTAATTTAATTTAATAACCAGGATGCCCACACACCTCGTTGAAGTGCTTTACTAATTTTTCCGGGTTTTGCACTTGCTCGGTGGTGAAGTTCCAAAGCACTGGAGGGGCCCGCTGGCCTCGATGCTTGCCCATACTGTCCCACACACCCTAGCATGCATGGCTGTCCAGCCTCGGGGAAAATCTCTTGGTCCTCCCATATCATGGTCGGACCCTAGACAAGACCCAAAGATGTGTCGTTATCTCAACCCTTTGTGCCCCACGTTGGGCACCACAAAGAACTGTTGTGGTTTAAGCCCAGCCAGGAACCCAGAACCACGCAGCCGCACTCACTCCCCCCCTGCCTCGCTTCCAGAGGGATGGGGAGGGGAATCGAAGGAATGTAAACCCCACAGGTTGGGATAAGAGCAGTCCAGTAACTGAGGTATAACACCAACCACTGCTGCTGCCACCAATAGTAATGATAAGGGAAATAACACGGGAACACAGCCGCTCATCACCCACTGACCGATACCCAGCCCAGCCGAGCAGTGATTTAACCCTTCTGGGTAACTGCCCCCGGTTTACATCCTGGGCATGCCGTGCTGTGGTATGGAATACCTCTTTGGTCAGTTTGGGTCACTGTCCTGTCTCTGCTTCCTCCCGGCTTCTCCTCCTCCATGGCAGAGCACAAGACTCACAAAGTCCTTGGCCAGACCAAACATTATTGAGCAGCAACTGAAAACATCGGCATTATCAGCGCTGTTCCCAGGCTGAAAGTCAAAACCGCAGCACCGCACCAGCTACTAAGGAGAGAAATGGCTGCTGCTGCTGCTGAACTCAGGACACCAGCCTAACACCTATCACTTGTTCCCCAGAGCATCAGCCCAACCTCAAGAGTTGCATCTTGCAGTTGCACGACCACGGACGTGCTCCATGTGCCTTGGGAGTCTTCTGGATGAGCAGGAAATGAGTTGTAAGGAAATCCTTTGAAAGAGCATCTTTCCTCACTAGAAACTGCCTGCACACCTCAGCCTCGTGTCTGTGACTAATGAATCCACCCGGGTTTTTCCCTCTGCCTGCTTTACATACACAGCTCGCTCTTCACATCCACCTTCGGTGTCCTTACACACCTCCCCGTGCTTCCTTCGAGCTCCGCCATGCACTGTCAAAGGCCCTGTTGATGTCACACCAACATCTGCCCGCTCTGGTGCCGGAGGACCAAACCCTGACTGGTTTTTCTCCTCCCTTCGTTAATCAAAAACCCACATTAAAAGCAAAGACAATGATCTGGAAGCAAAGACTTGTCCTTTCTTTACCCGTCCCACGCCGGCTGATTCGATTTGGTTTCCATCCCTCCCATTGTCCTTCTCCAAGCCTCATGTCGTAACTGGCTTCGGGTAGAAACTCAGTTTCCAGTAATGTTCAGGGAAGCAGCAGACGGGAGCAGGAACATGGGAGGAACTCCTTTTGCAACGGGTGGCATGCCGCACTCAGACAATAAACCCTGTAATTTGAGGTTAATCCTAAAACAGCTTGTCAGGACACGTGCTGATGTAGCTTTTTATCAAAACAAGATAAACCAAACTGCCCTCCCTCCAAACCCTCTGGAGCCACGTGCACGCACTGGTTTCATCAGGTAATCCCCAAATCCCCTTCCGAGGATCGCTGCTTTGTGGGAAGAGATAAAGCATGGTGCTGAGTTTTCAGTGTAGGCACCCACAGGTACCAGGAAAACAACCTGGTAATCACGAGCCAGTACAAGATCAGGCACAAACTAGAAGCTGTTTGAGGTCATTTTACAGAAAAATGGTGCTTTTGCATTTTTCCAAGGGTTAAACCTGGATCACACTGGGGGATCCTCCTAAATGGAGACAAAATGCTCAAGGAGAACGTGCAACCCTTTGGTTTTTCTTAGGAGGAAAGTTTCCACCCGATTTTGATGGAGATGAAGGGGAACTCGTGGTGAAAGCAGGTGAACTGGATGCGAGGACTCAGCTCCTTGTTTTGCCTTGATGCGGGGCCAGGCAGAGGGAACGAGACCACAACAGCTCCACTTTGCCGTAGGAACACCCACACTCCACCACCAAGCACATTGCTGGGCAAGAGCCGCGCCGCCGAGGTTGGAAAAGCACCACAAAACCCCAGGGTCTGTGTCACGAGGCCACCAGAACACAGATCCCATGGATGTGGATGTGGTCAACGAGTCCTGCTGGTGGCAAAGGGTAAACCCTCCATCATCAGTGACTGAAGCAATTTGTCAGCACCATTCCCCCAGAGCCCAGAGGGAAGTTGGTTGGTGAGGAAAGGGTAATGGATGGGAAGCACAGGCAGTGCTCCCAGTCCTTACCTCCCCAGGGCTCTGCAGTCCACTCCTCTGGGGCACTATCAACAGCATGAGACCAACGCAACATCACAAGTGGGCACCACCGTTCCCCAAAACTCCACTTTGGGAGTTGCACTCAGCGATCCATAGGTTTCCCTTCCGCCTCAGGATGATGACACTTGGCAAAACCCCGCACTGTTCTTGGGAGGGGAACGGGATAAAGCCCAGCCATGCGCTTGGCTCAAGCTGCTGCAATCAAAGAACTAAAGGAAGCAGCACTCAAAGAAGAGAGAACAAATCAAGACTAAAGACTAACTCAAGACTAATGAGACCAAAGCTGGAGCAGGGCCTCAGCCCTGCTGTCTGGGAAGACACCCAGACATCTAAAGACCAGACTCTTAATAGCACAAGGGAAGGAGCTTGCTTCTGCTTTGATGCATGTAGCTCTGGGCTCCAACCGAGGAGAACTGAGAGCATTGCAGGGAAGGAGAGTGCTCTGTGAGGAAAACACTACTGAGAAGAGCCAGTGACTACTGAGGCTTTGGGGAAAGCCCCTTCTGTGGGACTCGTGCCTACCTTGGTGCTGAGGTCACCCCTTAGGGTGCACAAGTCCGGGAAGCACCACCATGGGGTTTCATTTCCTCCTCAAACGAGTCCATCATCTGCTTAACTGTAAAGGGGACATAAGGCAAGGAAGAGAAAGGACAAGATGGTTGGGAGGGGGAGTTTGTGGTGGGTTTATCTGGTTCCAGGAGCAATGCAGCCTGCACAGGGTTGACTGGTGGGTAGAACATGGTGAACCAGCCAAGGGATGGCTCCTCAGGTTGATTTATGGTGCTTTGAGAGGTCAAAACTGTCCATTGTGGTACAATGCACCCAGTGTTTGCCAGCTCAGGGAAGGCACCCAAGCTCAGTCCTAATGGAGACAGGATGAAGCCAAACTTGACCATAAAGTGTCCCGACGTGCGCTGGCACCTGGAGAGGCCCATTCTCCCCAGCAGCAGGGGGTTCTGGATGCAAGCTCAGAGGTCTCCCCGGGATGCAAATGAATCCCACGACACTGGACCAGATCCCACCTCGTGCAGCACAAGGAAAGAACCAAACCTCCATTTGGGTGCTGGGAAGGTCTCTGCCCTTCTCGGCAAGGGTGCGGTCAGCTCCGGGTGTTCTGACGATCACGGCACTTCCCAAATGTGCCGTGGACTCAGTGGCTTGTGTCCAAGCCCAGTAACACCAGTGAGGAAAGACAAGGAACCCGTCAGAGGAACCGGCTACGCTCAATTGCTGGTTCCCCTTGGGATGACAAATCACTGCTGCCTCCGGCCCCTGACTGGCAGGTTTCCTCCCCAGCCACCACAACTATGTTGCCTCCTTTTTTTCTTAAGCCAGGGTATAAAATGAAAGCAAATCACGGCAGAGGACTCATCTTCCCGCTGGAAGGATGACTGGGACCGGTGAGTGGCTCTCCCCGAATCTCAGCCTCCCCTATTGGGCTTTTCCTGCTTTTCTCTCCTCTTCAATGCCCATTTTCGGGGTGGTTTTGGTTTGTTTTTCACATCTGCCTTTTGTGTCACCTCCTGATGGAGTAACCACAAACCTCCCTTCCTCCAGCTCAGGGTAGTGCTTGGTCACCTGGGGCTTGACTTGGCAGCAACTACGGGCAATAGGACACTTCTCTTGCAGGTTTGGGATGCTCCTGGTTGTGCAGGGATAGATGGAAACAAGCTCAGAACCTCCGGGAGCATCCCTGGAGGACATCAGGCTGATGGTTTCTCCTCCCAGCACAAGAAGGTCTGAGGGAAGATGGAGATCCATCCATTCCAATGGCCCCAACGTCTTTGGGATCCCCTCCCATGGAAAGCCTGATCTCCTCCGGGAGGACCAGGGCAGCAGCCCTGGGTGAGGAGGTCGCTGTGGCTTCATCAACACGCAATCACTTTCTGCCTTGCTCCAAAGGCAGCCCCGCTGCTGCAGCCTAATTGGAGCAAGTGCTTTCTAATTAGTTTTTACTGCCGCTGTCAGTGTCTCCAGGAAGCTGGAGGAGCTCCAGAGGCTGCAGAAGGACCTGCTTGAGGAGCTGGGCTTTGCTTCCCAACAGTCACCTGCAGGGTAACAGTTCTGAGGTTGATCCAGCAGGAACATTCCAAAGGGATTTTCCAGAAGGGAGAACTACCCAGGGTGGGATTTCAGAACTTTTTCTTTCAGCGTCTTTTATTCCCTGGAAGGAAACCATCCTTATTTGGGGAAGGAAAAGAAAACGAAAGTTATTGACGTTATTTGGGAGAACTGAAGCCAAAACTGGCGAAATCCCCCGTTCAAACCTCCTTCCCCTGGAATAATGTTGTTTCTGGTGCGGTAGGAATGGTTGTTCCGGATGGGCTGGAGTCTTATCTGATTTCAACGGATAAGCCCTATCACCTGCTATCTCTGGCTCATCTGTCCAGCTCTCTATGCAAGAGTGTGCACCTATCAATATACTATTGTCTTCTCCTCCACTGCATCCAAACTGCTGTGGATTACTAAGGCACAGGAAAGGGCAACCAGGACAAGACTGCCTCAATTCTTAGTGCGTGAGTGGCACTAATGACCCTCCTTCATTATGGATTCTTCAGAGCTTATTCAAAGGGGCTCAAACTCATTTGGGGAACTCACCAAAGCAGAATGTGAATGGGAAAGAAAAGAAATCATCCGTAGGCTTGATTTCTCCTTCAAAATCACATTTCCTGACATTACTTGACATCCAGCATCTTGTGAGACCTGCTGATCCCATAAGGAATAACCGTGCTGGTTGACTTGAATCAGGTTGATATTGTTCCTCTTTAGGGGTTGGACGCCAATGTACCTGGAGGCAATCTGTGCTGTCACACCCCTGGCTGTTAGGAATGAACCCGCATGCTCATTGCCAAGAGCCTTCTCCTCTCTTCTCTCCCCAGTCCTCTTCCAAATCCTCCTGCTGGCAGGTCTCCTGAGTGCCAAGAGGTTCCGGTGCTTCCCTGAGTATTGTCTCCATGACAAAGACTACGAAGAGCTGCTGCACATTGTTAAACACGGGCTGGAGCCTGCAACTCACGCAGCAGACGTGGTCATCGTTGGTGCAGGGATAAGCGGGCTCACAGCAGCGAAGCTGCTCCGAGATGCCGGCCACAGGGTCAGTGGTTGCATGAGACATGGGTGCCTTCGGGTCTTGTTTTCCTACCATGAGGGTTTTCCAGTGTGAAGAGAGAGACGGGAATGGACCATAGGGGTGAGAAAAGGAAGGAAAAGCAATTGGGCTCGGGTGATTTCATCTGATTTAGGCACAGGCACAGGAGGGGATCAAGGGGAGCTTCACACCAAGCAACTCCTTTAGATGGTCTCCAAATGAACGCAAGGGAGGGGTTTGGATCTGTGAAGGGTTCATTTGCCACCTGGAGGGGACCTGTCCCACCCTATGGCCCATGAATGCTGCCTGTCACCATGCCTGGGAACTTGCTTTGTAGGTGTTTTGCTTAAATTAGCTGCATTGCCTGAACACGTGCGGTCTTCACCCCGCTCTGGTTGTAGGTCACTGTTCTGGAGGCCAGCAGCAGGGCTGGTGGCCGGATCAGGACGTACCGCGCCGAGGGGCAGGACTGGTACGTGGAGCTGGGACCCATGCGCCTGCCGACCAAGCACAGGTAAGGACGTGCCCTGCTTCGTAGCCGTGATCAGGGCAGGAACCAGCCCGCTCGGAGGAGCAAGGCTGAGGTTTGAGATGAGGACTTGGGTATGGGGCGGCAGGGGGAAGGGGCTGTCACAATGCAGTGCCAACACAATACGTGGCTACAACAAGGGGAAAGGGTCCTTTTGTGCTCCTCGTGCTTTAGGGGCTGGGTTTTGGGGCTGGTTGGTTGCAAGCACTCGTCCCCATGTGCCTCAATTCTCAGGCTGGTCCGGGAGTTCATCAGGCAGTTTGGGCTGAAGCTAAACCCCTTCATCCAGACCGACGAGAACACTTGGTACCTGCTGAACGGCACTCGGGTAAGAGCCAAGGAAGTGAACAGGAACCCCAATATCCTCAAGTACCCGGTGGAGCCATCGGAGAGAGGCAAAAGTGCCGACCAGCTGTACCGGGAAGCGCTGCGCAAGGTACGTGCCCACAGGGAAGGGAATCCGAGAGACACTGATGTTGTTTCCTGGTGGACCCTCGTCTGCACGATGGGTTGAGGAAGACTCAGCAATGAGCCGAGGAAGAGTAGGGTCCTTTAGCCTTAGGAAGGCTCATTCAGAAACAAGGGCAGCTAATTGAAA
The DNA here is from genome assembly GCF_037157495.1 of Lathamus discolor. Lineage (NCBI taxonomy): Eukaryota > Metazoa > Chordata > Aves > Psittaciformes > Psittacidae > Lathamus > Lathamus discolor. The sequence goes on from NW_027069385.1 coordinate 74,797, forward strand.
CCCTCTTTAGCCACGTTCCCTTCTCTGGAGCACTCGCCCAGCCTTGGATGAAGCAGAAGATGCCACATTAAGGCCATAACTTCCCCAGATTGAGGCCCAAGCAGCAGAATTCATGATCTCTAACTCAGCTCCGGGGGTCACCAAACCCCAGCCAATGCTAACGGAACCCATGGAAGCACTTTGGGAATGTGCTTTCTTTCCTCATTAATACATCACTGTTTCCTCTCCAGGCTTTGAAGAAGTTCCAGGCTACAGACTGCAAGGAGTATCTAACTAAATACGACTCCTTCTCCACCAAGGTAAAGGTCTGGGGCTAGAGAGTAAGCTCATTCCCCCTCTACTGATTCTTAACCTGCCATCCCTGCTTGGAGAAAGGATCTGGGAATTCATCCAGGTTGACCATATTCCTCCACCACGGGTCTCCCCAAGCACTGGGGAGGATTTACTGAGCATCTTCACGTGGCCCAACTGTCTCAAAGCCACAAATCCCTGTTCATCCGTCTCCCGAACTTCTGTCCTGCTAAACCCAAGGAGACATCGGTCTCCTGCAAGAAGCTGCTTCTGGTCTGGGCTTTAGGTAGATCAGGAGCAGGAGCAAGGCAGCAGGGCATGAATATGGCTTGGGACCTAAAGCTCTGGGACAATAACAACAGGCTATGTGTTCTTCCTGGCTTTTCCAGGAGTATTTGATCAAAGTAGGGAACCTGAGCCGAGGAGCGGTCCAGATGATCGGTGACCTCCTGAACGAGGACTCAGGGTTTTACCTGTCCTTCCTGGCCTCCCTGTGGGACTTTGACGTCTTCTCTGACGAGAGGTAAGACTACGTCTCCTATGGCAAACCCCATTTCGTGCTGGGCCCCAGCAGCCACCAGCAGAGACATCTTGGGTGTCTCAATGGGAATCGCTCCCGACTCAAAGGGCCACCAAGCTCTGTTAGAGCATCTCGGGTTTTGTAGCTCCCGAACCCCAGTGTTTTTCCCTCACTATCTTCTCCTTTCAGATTTGACGAGATCACAGGAGGATTTGACCAACTGCCCAACGCCTTCCACAAAGCATTGCCCAACATCATCCACTTCAATTGCAAGGTGGAGAAGATTGTCACGGAGAGGAACAAAGTCCACGTTCATTACCGTGATCCGGACACCCTGGCTCCAACCACGGTAACTGCAGATTACGTCCTTGTCACCTCCACCAGCAAGGCCACCAGGCACATCCAATTCCTGCCACCCCTCTCTGCTCCCAAGACCCATGCCCTGCGCTCCCTGCACTACGCGTCCTCCTCCAAGATCGCCTTGGCTTGCAAGGAGAAGTTTTGGGAGCGGGACGGCATCCGAGGGGGACAATCCATCACCGACCGCCCTTCCCGCTTCATCTACTACCCCAGCCACAACTTCTCCAGCGGGGTGGGCGTCATCCTGGCTTCCTACACTTGGAATGACGACGCCGACTTCTTCCTGCCTCTCACGGAGGAGAAGTGCCTGGATGTGGTCTTCCAAGACCTGGCAGCCATCCACCGGGTGAGCAAGGAGTACCTGCAGGACACCTGCACCCAGCACGTCATCAAGAAGTGGCAGCTGGACAAGTACTCCCTGGGGGCATTCGCTGCCTTCACCCCCTACCAGTTCACTGATTACTCGCAGGACCTCTTCGAGCACCAGGGCCGGGTGCACTTCGCAGGGGAGCACACGGCTCAGCCCCACGCCTGGATTGACACAGCCATGAAATCCGCCGTCAGGGCCGCGAGCAACATCCACCACGAGAGCGGGGAAGCCGCGGTGCTGGGTGAGGAGCAGGCAGGATGGGCCCTGCAGAAGGAGGATCTCTGAGGGCTCCGCCGGCGTGGTTTGAAGGCACTTTTGGGGGTGAAAATCTCTTTCTTTCCAAGCCAAGGCAGCAGTGACAGCGTTAAGCTGAACAGCACTGGCTGTCATCAGCATTCTGGTTCAACACTTAATGAGGGGAGCAGGGAGTCCTAAAAGGAGGGATGTCCGAGCAGGTTTCACAACTCTAATTTTACACACCACAGTAATTTCTAAGTTATTTAAGTTCAAAGTACTTCAGGAATTACTAAGAGGGAATAAAAGTGGGTACTTCTCAGTTCCTTGTGTTTGAGGAAGTGTCATCACGTACAAATCATCGCACCTCACTTCAGCCACTCAGAAACGCATCACCCAGCAGCTGGGTCTCCCTTCCAGCACCCGAGACATAACTCATTGCTCCTGAGTCATCCTCTCCTTCACGCAGCCCAGCACAACCACTCCTAAACCCCACAGGTACCATGGATCAGGATGAGACCCTGATCTCTAACCTCTGTGCTCTCTTCTGCACATCAAGCTGAGCTCAAAGCATTGGCCAACACCAAGTCATGGAGACAGGTTTAACATCGTGAATATACAAAGCAAGCCCAGAAGCGATAGATCCTGTGAACAGCGTTAATGGCTTTAGGCTGTCCTGAATTCCATAGTCTATGAAATGTAGGTGACATTTAGACTATGAAATGCAGGTGGGTTGTAGGTTTGTTTCAGGTTATTGGAAGGATGCTGAACAAAGAGCAGAAGGAAACCCAAGAGCAGTGCTAAGCACATCACACCAGACCTCCGCTGCGGTCACTTGGCTGCTTTGCGCACAATTCCTCTCTCCTCATAAAGCACAAACCTGCCTCTCAACCTCTGACTCCATGGAGATGGAGGGGATGGCTCATGGT